>NW_014040257.1:54584-62368 GCF_001186125.1 Sphaeroforma arctica JP610 | reverse complement strand
ACACACACACACACACACATATATATATATATATATATATATATATATATATATATGTATATATAATATATATATATATATATACATATAATTATGGATACTTAATTATGGGTACTTTAAGTAATGATTACTAGAGTCGGCCACTTGTTCGAGCAGAACAGAAAATAATACGGATACACACACATTGACTTACTCGTCTCTGTGAGCTATCTATATAATACATTGTTTTACTCCCCCGTAGAATACCAGCCTTTTCCGCGACAATCAATTCGCCACACTGTCTAAGCCCAGGTCCTACGGTTAACTGTTTCGTCTCGACACTTGCGACTACATCACCCGGTATCACCACCTGTCCCACTAGTTTATTGCCCGTATGCGTTCTTTTTTCCTTTCTTCCTTTCTTCGTTTCTTTCCCTTCCCTTTTCTCTATTTGATCCGTGCTCACTTCACTGGACGGCATTATGTATGCTGTATCTCTAGTCTAATTGAATCGGTGGCTGGATATGTTCACCGTTATAGTACGCACCGTTAAATAAGTTAAAAAAGAATAATAATATTAAAAATTAAATTGTCTAAGTCTCGTTTAAACCACACAGTGACAGAGCGGCCACTGCCGCCAGCCAGATAAAATAAATACCGTCATGTGTAATATTAAATATATGTATGTGTATTCCATTTTGTTTTGGCGGCAATCCATATCTGTACTCTATACGGAATATAATGAAAATATAGAGAGAGTATAATAAAGGATATAGAATGATTGTTCATTTGGTGGGTGAATATACATTGCCTTGCCGGTGTGCTGTTGATAAATATGATGGGGGCTAATCGCGCCAAGTTGTCTGCATTACAGTCTTTAGTGCACCACTCCAAGTCATATAGGCTCACTGGTTGTAATCCAGAACATGTCTCCAAACTGCGCTCATCTACCTTTCGTCGCAGGAGCATTCGGACCTCCAACCTGTTCCTGTGCACACTCAAGGAGGCGCCTGCAGAAGCAGTATGGCCTGTGTATTGCTCATGATTCGTATTTTAGAATTCGCATGGCTTGTGTACTCTTTCATGTTAATCCATGTGCTCCATGAAACCAAGAGGCATCCATGTAAGCGGTATGGCTTTTGTTTGAAGGTATTATGGCTTGAGTACGCTTGCCTTGTATCTCACGTGTTCCTTGACCCTATTGGTATATCCGTACACGAGGGATGACCTCTGTACATGGGCGATAAGATCCTTGATTCTAGGAGGTAGCCCGTGTAAGTGGTATTACCTTTGTATGTGGTTTGAGTACGCTTGCTTGATGTCTCACAAGCTCCTTGATTTTAGGAGGTATACCTGTGCAAGTGATGTCACCTTTATATATGATCCGAGTACGCTTGCTTGATATCTCACAAGTTCCTTGTTACCAGAAAGTATATCCGTACAAGTGGTAGGGTCTTTTTGGGGTTGCGTTTGCTTGCTTGATATCTCATGTGCTCTTTGATACTAAGAGTATATGCATGTATCGGTATGATCTTTGCAGACGGCTTGAGTATGTTTACTTGATATTTCGAGTGCTTTTTGATGATAAATCGTACAATGGTATTTTATTGCTACTCACTACTCATACGTACTTACTGGCGTACCCCATCATTTTGGACATATTGAGCTGTTGGCGTTCATGAGAGGTTTTTGATTAACAAACCACAACCTTGGCTGGTTTGACATTGACGTGTGCGTGAGAAATTGTCGAATAGCGAACTACATTTAAGACTGATTTGGTGTTAACTTCCATATGGAGATTTCGATTAGCGAAGTGCATATAATACCGGTCTATTGTTCTCTTAAGTGCCATTGGCTCAAGCAACGCGTTATGATAAGGGTCTGTCTCGTACTCACGTATAGTGCGAATATCGATCTAGGCATTGCAAAGCTTTGGCAATACTTTATCCCAGCCGAGTTCGGGATCAAATTGCATCTTACCACGTGATTAATGTGATAAATTTTGCACCATTAACGATATGGCAGATATTTCTATAGCACTGGCTACATTGCAGTCGTATAATATCTTCCAGGGATTGTATTTTTAAACTCTTTATAGGTTCTGCTTTCAGACTGTGCAGATGTTTCTATATCAATGACTACATTGCAGTCATATGATACCTTCCATGGATGCTATTTTAAAACTCTTTTAGGTTCTGCTTTCAGACTGTGCAGGTGTTGCTATACCACTGACTACATTGCAGTCGTATAATACATTCCAGGGATTGTATTTTTAAAACTTTTTATACCTTCTGCTTTCAGACTGTGCAGGTGTTTCTATACTACTGACTACATTGCAGTCGCCTGATACCTTTTCAGAGAATATACTTTCTAAACTCTATATAGGTTCTGCTTCTAGACTGTGCAGGTGTTTCTATACCACTGACTACAGTGCAGTCGTATGATACTTTCCAGAGAATATACTTTCTAAACTCTATATAGGTTCTGCTTTTAGACTGTGCAGGTGTTTCTATACCACTTTCTATACCACTGAATACTTGCAGTCGTATAATACCTTCCAGGGATTGTATTTTTAGAACCTTTTATACCTTCTGCTTTCAGACTGAGCAGCTGTTTCTATATCACTGACTACACTGCAGTCGTATAATACCTTCCAGAGATTGTGTTTATAAAACTCTTTATAAGTTCTGCTTTCAGACTGTGCAGATGTTTTTAAACCACTGACTCCAGTGCAGTCGCATGATACCTTCCAGAGAATATACTTTCTAAACTCTATATAGGTTCTGCTTTTAGACTGTGCAGGTGTTTCTATACCACTGAATACATTGCAGTCGTATAATACCTTCCAGGGATTGTATTTTTAAAACTTTTTTATACGTTCTGCTTTCAGACTGTGCAGGTGTTTCTATACCCCTGACTACATTGCAGTTGTAAAAGACCTCCCAGGGATTATACATTTAAAGACTCCTTTATACATTCTGTTTTCAGATTGTTCAGATGTTGCTTTACCACTGACTCCCTTGCAGTCGTATATAAAATTCCCAGGGATTCAAAATCAAAAACTCTTTATACGTCCTGATTTCAGACTGTTGCGAGTCATCGACTACTCCTACGTGCCGGGTACATACGTCAGACTGCCGCAGGTATCTACGTTCTCCTACCCATGGCGCTGAGAGTTCTTGAAAAGGTAGTGGGCATGTCCAATTATACAGCATTAAAAGTACAATTTGTCATACATCGGTTTCCGTTTCTGCTGCACTGCTCGCCATCGCTCATTGGTGACAAGTCAGCGACACATTGTACGAGTTTCTTCAATGTCTAAGCGTATTTCAATACTATTCTTCACGATCAGATACAACGGGTAATTAGATACGAGCTGAATTTGGAGGGCTCGTCTGAGATTGCAATGCCCATGCTTCATCCAGCATCCTTGTGGAAGAAATCAGGTGTGCAAGTCACTATGGTAAGTTTTATTACGGCTTGTGATATTGATACTGCTGCGTTTACAACTGTAAATACAGTAGCATTATTTCTCTCGATGTGACGAATTTATCGTGAACCATTCATCTTCATGTATGCAAAGGTAGGTGGTCTGAGATGGGCCCCGAGCTGATGAGACTTACAGATAGGCGGGGTTCAGATTACTGCCTAGGGCCCACACACGAGGAAGTTATCACAAGCTTAGTTGCAGATGAGATACAGTCGTTCCGGAATCTCCCCGTCCGCCTATATCAGATAGACAGGAAATTCAGGGACGAAATTCGGTAAGTACAATTGCTGGTATACAATCAGTTGGTGCTGATATACACCTTCATTAAACGATTAATACTGTGTAGTCTTGTTCATACACCTCATCGCACGATGACGCCAAATGATCACCAATTGCATGCGTGTGCAGAATCTTTTCGTCTCAGCTTCAGGCTTGGGGCGGGCTTGTATTATTTGAGCTTCATACACATACCATTTTGTTTTTTCAGTCCTAGATTTGGGCTAATCAGGGCCCGGGAATTCTGGATGAAGGACCTGTACTCGTTTGACAAAACGTATGTATCTTTGCAGTGCGCTACCCAACAAAGAACTTTATTCAATATATGACAGCCAGAGTTATAACGATTCAACTTTCAGTCGAAGTGACTTAATCAAGTATCTCCTTATCTTCATCTAGACCTTCAGACGCAGTAGCTTGGTATAACGTGATGCTAAAGTCGTACAGCAATATTCTGAACCATCTTGGTCTCCGCCACGTACGTGCATTGGCAGATACAGGCGCCATCGGAGGTTCGCTATCGCACGAACTCCACGTGATCTCTGAGGTAGGTCCACAATCTGCTGGGTGAAATTTTGAGCTTATTGGCCAGGTTTCCGCTATTTGTGTGCCTTGTACAACTTTGATATCGATTGGGTTATTGGCTGTGTTGTATGGCCAATACATTCTACCAGATCATCAACTTTCGACTCTACATACAAATAATCTGGACCAGATTGGCGAAGACAACATCGTACACTGTAATGGCTGCGGCTACGCTGCCAACGATGAAAAAGCCGTAGGTAGACTTCGCTTGCCCGAAAGGTACGTCTGATAGAGTATTCAATGGTACAGCTTACGGTGCATCGCTATGCGTGATGAACGGTTATATATTAACTATATGTTGTGCCGGAAGAATATTTTTGACAGCGTAGCTTATTAGACAACACATTTTGAATCTCGCATGGATCTTCTTTGCCACTGACTGTTTGATGTGCATTGTCATTGTAGAACTGCGCTGCCAGATGCATCTAATCACTCGAATGCTGTAGGAGGCGTGAATAACCTGATTGGAAAGATACACGATGTTTTCGGCGATTCTAGGTAAGAAAGGTACACATATCACTTTAAGCGTGCTACGCAGAACCACTCATGTGCATCTCATCTGGGTTGATAAAACGATTTTTTTCGTACGTATACTAGGATACAGATAGTTGGTCTGAGGTTTAAGCGCTATCAAGCAGATACCACAAGCAAAGCCATCGCCGCTTCATCACCGATTGACCTGCAAGGGGTAGCCCTACTTCCAGAAGGCCGATCAATAAATACTATTAAGCTGCCTAAGCCTGAAGCACCCGACAGCCAAGCTGGAGAATGGGAAGCATGCAAAGTCGACAGCACTTTCACGATTGATGGTTTGAAGGTGTTCCTGGATCAAGATGCAGGGCTTTCCGAATTCTCAGTTCCTCAAGCTTGGGATGTCGCTGGAGGTCAATTTTGCTTGATTGAACAAGGCGATCATTGTCTCGACTGCTCAGGGTGTGTATCAATGACAGGTCGGTGATCGGTGGTGATTCGAACTGTCGAGGTTTTTTTTGGAGGGGATTCTCGATACTAACAACACACCTATATTTAACCAGTACCCTAAATGTAGATAAGGGCATTGAGGTTGGGCACGCCTTCTATTTGGGTACCAAATACTCCGAAAAGTTTGGATGCACATACAAGGATGAATACAACAAGAAGTCATATGTAGAAATGGGATGCTATGGACTTGGAGTCTCTCGGATTTTATCTGCCATGGTTAGTAAGTTGTTGCCCGGCTATTTCATTGCTTTGTATTTACATCAGCTATTTTAAATGCCATTCGTCTTTCACGATTTGTCATCAATCAAAGTCTATAGCAAATTCTGGCTTCGTTGACATTATGACATACTGCCAATTTTAACTTCAGATCGAAAATAATCACGACGCACGTGGGCTTCTCCTACCGGAGATAGTGGCTCCATATCTATGTTGCATTGTGCCCCTGGGCATCAACAAAGATCAAATCGCCCAGAAGCTTCTCGATGTTGCTGACGTGCTACATGCAAGGTATTAGTGTGATGCCGACTTCAATTCCTGTTAGATATATTAGAAGGGAGGACAAAATTAGAATGTATTGTAGCTCCGGAGCAAAACTCTCAAACTATACACGACGTTTCCTGCCACTTTATTCTGGTACAGAAAACTTTGATTTGTATCTGCTAATCGAACTTGGTACTTTCATCCCACACCAAATATTTCAACATTTATGACTATTACTGGTGGATAGGCTGTCTGATGCTGTGCCGAATCTGGATCAGGAATTGGTTGTTGATGACAGGTGAGTAATTCTACAGTTTAATATACAATTGAACAACTTTCCAAAAGTCATAATGTGCACTTACCCTCGGCATCGAATTTATCTATGCTCGCGCACAACATTCATTCTAAAAGGCTCAATAAATGTTTCATTACAACATTCATTCTAAAAGGCTCATAAATGTTTTATTATAACAGAACGAGTCTTGGCGCAGGGAAGAAACTGGCAGATAGCGAACTGGTTGGAATTCCAATCCGCATTATTTTAGGGAACGATATGTTGCAGATCTGGAGTGAAGACACCGATGCAATCAGCAGAAAATTGCAGAAGGGTTTGTCGCTCGAAGTGGTTATTGGAAGAGAAAAATGCAGTCTCACCTTGGAAGAATTGGAGATCAAACTAGGCGAATCCATGAGAGCATTGATCTAAGCTTGAATTCTCAACGTGATCATACAAGTGTTTTCCGAATGATGTGGTTCAATTGTGGGTAGTGCATCTAAAAATCATGAATTTAATAGACCACACATGGTCGTGAAACTAATTTTGAAAGAAAAAAGTGGGCGGGTAACACTATATCTTCAGTCGGACTTTTATCTATGTGAGTGTAAATGAACCGACTTTTCAACCTTGATGCGTTGACAAATGTACAACCTAAGAGTACATAGTATACTCACAACGCTAAATCAACTAAAAACTATGGTGAGTTCTTGTCACGAACTTTACGGACGTGAAAACTCTCAACAAGCGGTAATCACCTATATGGCAGGCATTAAATAGCACGAAGTATAACGTTCACACGTTTTCTTATTTGGGAGAAAATATCACTCCAGGCTAGAAGCGGTATAGTTGAAAATTATCATGTGTATATTACCGGGGTTCACCTCGCTGTTGCCAACTCGAGGCTGCCTGGGAACTCGACTTCTTTCTGAATCTCCAGTCTCTCGTTTGGTTCGCAATTAGGAGCACAAAGATGCAAGTAGTTCGAAAGGCTTACATTCTCAGACATCAGTTCTTATCGCCGGTACCCCATAAACAAATTGGGAAGATATTCGGATTAAGCATACAGCGTCAAGTTACAGATGGGTATTAGTTAGACCTATATACAGTCTTTACATTTTATTACAGTCAAATACGATCCAAGCCAGTGTGTGTATGGGTACTAGAGTTCGGTCGCAAAACGCAATTGTAAATCAATGCTCTCTGAGTCTGCACTGTGCGAACGAGATTAAAAATCGCATAGTGGGCTAACCCCCTTATTGGAAATCGCAAGTTGTCGGTTGCAGGAACCCGTAGGCCGTGGTAAGACACTTAAAATATTTGTTGTTCAAAACGGTAGCGCTACTATACAAAAAGAGAGAAGAACTGTTTAAATCATGCCCAATCTTCGATGGAATTCGAATCGACACAAGTCTGTCCGTAATCAACGATGTTGCAAAATCAATATTAGAGTCGAGCTGATAGTCGGTTTGACCGGCCACCTACTAGTAGCTAATTGACGCCAAAAAGTATAGTCTGTTGTCTATCTAATCATACTCCTCTGGTTAGAAAACAGCAGCTCGCACTGTACCCTACGTGTGAACAAGAATTTTCCGTCTAAGATTCATTGATTGCACACACACTATATATACCTATATAAATATGTACAAATAAATATTAGTATTCAAAAATCTATATCAAAATATATATATATATATATATATATGTATATATATACAC
>NW_014040257.1:50388-52888 GCF_001186125.1 Sphaeroforma arctica JP610 | reverse complement strand
TATCATTGATTCTAATATGTATACGCTTGCCGATCGGGTTATTGAACATCGCCAGCTCGATTGCGACAAGGAAAACAAAGCACCCCTTAGCCGAAGCACCATGCCGGCCGGCCACCTGATAATGAAGCCATGTCAAACTATGAGAGAATCGTCGGCGACAGCCCCGTTCAAAACTCGCACTAGACAGCCTTTAGCTCAAGGAAAAGACACTGCGTTTCTTTCCCACTTGGCCAATCGGACGGACCCCGCGCACTTGAAGGGAAGTAGTAGCTGGGATGAGTATGATTGCTCCGTTGCTCTCCTGAATCTGGCACAACAGGTAAATACACACATAATTAACTCTTTGCTTTGCGTCTCAGTATGCGTAAGGAAGTAATGTTTCTTATTTATGCTGTTCATCAAGTCGCTTAGATAAAACAGCCTGCTTAAAGAAACACTTTTGCTTATACATCGACTTTGCAATTTTCTTTCAGGAACCAAAGGCCGTGCACGCTAGTCCCGAGAAGAGCAACCGGTCCAGAAATGTGTACTGCCAAAGTGGCCAGACAGCTATCGGAGTCCGGAAACAGATGACCTCGACTGCACCGAAACAAAAGCATGGCAACTATAGCAAGGTGACATTCCACAGAACCAAGCCTGGGTGCACGAAACAACTTAGAAAATTAGAAATTAGCGGTGGAAGCACGTCAAAATCAAGCACTTTAGATGATTTACAGACACGTAGGCGGATCGGCATGGCACTCAATCTTGGTGACCGTTTTAAGGTTTTGAAGATGCCGAGTGAGCTTGTAAAAAGACCATCACCAGGTCAGAAAATGGATCTCAGGATCAAATGGCGCCAGAGATAGTACCCATTCTAGTGATACAACCTCACACAAATGAGTCTGTATTGGGCCTCGTTATCTATATAGCGATTGGTCTCAGACTGGACACCTTTGGCATTGCCGATCAAAGTTGCGGGGACAGCACTAAGAGATAATTCATCAGGCCAGCAAACGAATCACAAGACGATCCTAGTCACTACCACACTTGATTATTTGAAATATCTGATGGGCTTCTGCTTCCTTTTCTATTGTCCGGGTATGGAACGGGACTTCCATTCTAATAACGGCAATAGTCATCGAAGCGAAACATTAATTCTAGCAACATAGAGACTGCGAGAGTAGTACATTTTTTTAGCTCAACGAGCCGTGTAAGTAATGCGGAGTCATACAGCCTGATAGTAGCTTAGTAATTAATAATGTATAAAATGACCTATTTTTTTTTATGGCTTCTGAACTTCATAAATGGGCGTGAGCATACATGTCATAAAATGCATCCCATGAGGTCTTAAGCTGATACACTGGTATTAAAAAATGAACGCGGTTTCAGTGTCGTCGCCTTCAGAACAATTTCGGGCTGACGAAGCACTTTAAGTGTAATATAAGAATATGAGATGGGAACATATAGCCAAATCACCAGTGGGTTATGTATTCGATTGCTGCTGTCCATTTATATTAAGTCTAAGACGTTTGAGTATTTTGAAAGGCTCTCAATCCGACAAGTAGTGAGAGGTATTCTCAATATAAAGAGTTCTCCAACAGTCAGCTCGAAGACGTAGAAATTATATACAGAAATATCAGCATAGACGCAAGGTGGACTGCGATATACTCCACTTCTCGGGCTAATTCGAAGTATACCACAATAGCGAGGTGTGGCGCGTGTACACTCAGAAGGTAAGCATATGATGGACTTTCTATGTGACTTCAAAATACCCAAACACACGTCAGTAAGGCTTCACAGTCTCGAAATGATAGCGGTTCCCTATACTTCACACAATAAAACAGCGGTGTCACGGAATTTCTCCGTACAGATACTACCGAGTCCATATACAATGTCTTCACATAGACTAGAGGTCAAATAAAAGATTGACGACTACACGAAACTGTGATACATATGGATGTCACTGTGGCACAACGTCGGAGATACTAAGCCGGCGACTTTGTGTATTTATTCATGATTTCTCTTATGCCGAATCAATGTACACGTATGCACAGTTCGGAAGCAGTGCCTAACCATCTACAACGACTACGACTGCTAGAGTTGCAATTTGGCCATGATGAGCCACTTACCAAGATTGTCAAATCAATCCATATCTCAGTCGCCTCTTGTAGTCTATAATAAAAGAGTGCGGATTTACATTATACGGTTGACAAGAAGAAAATTTACCAGGATAATGCACACAGCTGTGCACAACTTTTTCAGTCACCTTTCTTCATTTACTTTATGTATTTCATTTCTCTCTACCGCGTAGAGCCATAGACTCTGTATATATAGGGCAGCAGCCAGCAGGCACCGTAGGACGCAGGGCGCAGGCGCAGGGTGGCTAAAAATAATACATTTATGTACATATATATGCATATATATATATATATATATATATATATGTGTATGTGTGTGTGTATGTATGTATGTGTATATGTATATATATATATATATGTATGTATATATGTATATATGT
>NW_014040257.1:29688-46984 GCF_001186125.1 Sphaeroforma arctica JP610 | reverse complement strand
ATAGTGGGTTTATATGTACATTTATCAATATATATTCACATATATGTATATATGTCTGTATATATATATATATATTTCTATACTCGTATATATATATCTATCTATCTACATGAATATATATTGATATTTGTATGTATATATTTATATGTATGTATGTATGAATGTGTGTATGTCTATATGTATTTTTAGACATATACATATATATATATACATATACACACACACACACACATACATACATAAATACATATTTAAGATATAATTATATATTTGTCGATATGTATATGTATTTATATATATATATATCTATATATATATACCTATATATTTATATATATCTATATATGAATGTATACATACATACATACATGCATATATGCATACAAACTTACATACACACATGCATGATATATATGTATACATATACATATATACCGTATTATATATGTATGTATGTATATATATACATATATGTATATGTGTATACATATGGATATCTACAGGGGTATGTGTATTTATATATATATATGTATTTGTATAATATACATGCATATATTGTATATATATATATATATATATTTGTGTGGATGTATATACTTTATATATATATATGTGTGTGTGTGTATGTATGTATATGTATATAAATATATGCATTTTTAGACGGAATTACTCGTATAGGTAGATTTTGCACCGATGATCACCGCTAGACTACTTGCTGTTGATGTCATAGCTGCTATCCTTCAAAAATATCTTGTGATCGCACCAGCAGGTTTTCAAAAATCTACTAACTTTGCCGACATGTTTTATTTGAGCAGAATGAGGGCGGTGCAGGAGGACAGAACAGACGTGATAAGGCAACTATCAACCGCTTGAAAATGTACAAGTCTGGCGGCAAAGCCATCCGTGACACCAAAGGACGCATAACAACTCCCGCTCCATTCCAGTCGGCATTGCCAAGGTGTGTTTGCTGCAAAAATCGATCTGAACAATTACTGTTGCTGCATTTTTCTATCATCGACTTTCATTTTGCGTTTGTTCAATTGGTTGCCTATTAAGGAAACTGGACCTGGATGTCAGATTGGGCGGTGTTGTGTTGCTGTCAAAGTTGTCGGACTCAGAAGTTGTAGTAAAGAACTGAACAATTTCATCTCCCCATATCCCGCTACTATCTCATGGCGCACTTAAAGGGTTGTTGAGGAACGTCTTGAGCACGATCGTTCTTCTTGTGTTTTATTGAAACAAAAAGTCACGACGTACAAAATATTTAGGGACAGAAAGGGAGATTCGTCTGCCTCTTTGGTCGCAAATATGTGCTGTTGATTCAGGAGGTTGATACTTTGCAATTGAGAAAGGACAATGCATGTTCTCTTCCTAACTTGCATACTTCTTACGATTGTATTCTGCAGTGGAACTCAAGTCCGTGTACAGCCTGACAGAAGATGGTTCGGCAATACGCGAGTTGTAGGTCCAAAGCAATTGGAAGCTTTCAGAGAGGCAATGGCTGAAAAAGTGAATGATCCTTATCAGATGCTGCTCAAACAAAGCAAGCTACCAATGTCACTGCTCACTGAAACTACTAAGCAAGCACGTGCACATCTGTTGGACACAGAGACGTTTGATGCCACCTTCGGAAAGAAAGCACAGGTAGAGTTAATAAGAAGTTCGGCGATATTTCTATTTGTACCAATCTCTAATCGTCGATACCTTGTGTGCGAAGAAAATGTAAATCAAAGTTTCGATTACGGGGACTGCATGATCGAAGGCCGTTTGTGAAAGCTTGAAATTGATATTTTACATTTTCTCTGTTCCTTAATTATGCACAGCGAAAACGCCCTAAACTCGCTACTGGCTGCTTAGATGAGCTTGTAAAAGGAGTAGAGGAGAAAGAAGACAATTACGAAGTGACTAAGGATAGCAACGTAGTCGTTGATAATAAGGGTGTCAAAGAGGAGATTATGGATACTATTTTCACCAAAGGTCAATCTAAGCGTATTTGGGGCGAGTTGTTCAAAGTCATCGACTCTTCAGATATTGTTGTGCAGGTACTGGATGCGCGTAATCCGCTAGGTACACGAACAAAGCATATTGAGAAGTTCTTGAAGAAGGAGAAACCGCACAAACAGCTTGTCTTTATTTTGAACAAGTGTGATCTTGTACCTCCCGCGGTAACGCAGAAATGGGTCAAGGTGCTTTCCGCTGAGTACCCAACACTTGCTTTTCATGCGAGTGTGACTAATCCGTTCGGAAAGGGAGCATTGATCCAATTGTTGCGACAATTTGGCAAGTTCCACAAAGAAAAAAAGCAGATCTCAGTAGGGTTCATCGGGTACCCCAATGTGGGCAAAAGTTCCATTATAAACACTTTGAAGAAGCAGCGAGTGTGTAAAGTTGCACCCATCCCTGGAGAAACCAAAGTTTGGCAGTACATCACCTTGTTCCGCAAAATCTACCTCATCGATTGCCCCGGAGTTGTGTATCCGTCGAACGATTCCGAGACGGACATCATCCTCAAGGGTGTGGTGCGCATTGAAAAAATCACGAACCCCGACGATTCGATCCAAGAAGTTCTCGGCCGTGTTAAGAAAGATCACCTCAAACGGACGTATGGCGTGGACACCTGGGAGCACGCTGAGGATTTTCTGGAGCAGATGGCCAAGAAACGTGGACGTCTGTTACCCGGAGGCGAGCCCGATCTACGAGCGGTGGCCAAGAATGTGTTACACGACTGGCAGCGAGGACGTTTGCCGCATTATGTGCCACCTACTGAGGCTATGGTACGGGCGGCAGAAGCGGCCGAGGAGGCACGCACAGGGAAGGTCAAGAGCAAGAAAAAGGCCGCCACAGACTACCTGAGCGTCAAGCAGAAGCTGGAAAAGCTACAGGAGGTTGAGGTCAAGTCCGTAACCGGAGACGAGTCTGAATCAGAAGAGAATGGTATTGAGAAAGTGGAAGTGCCACCCAAGGATGGTGCTAAGGCAATCGACTTGAACGCAGTTGATGATGATGCTGAGGATGTGGACTGGGATGATGTCTTCGCTGATGCTGTTGGCGAAGAGGTGAGCATACATACAAAGTTTGCTCGAGTGTGTGCACAATAGCAAATTGAGCTTTTGCAAGTGTATGACGTGGTGCAAATTGCATATGCACTTAATATCGAGTGAAATTCATCAGTTGTGTTTGTGCTGAGTGGGCCATATCGGGGTTCATGTACATTTTCCATAACGTTATCACATGTCTGTGTGTTTTCGTAATCTTATTGCAACCTCATACCTGAACGTTTAGTGAATTAGCAATGCACGGTAGCACTGCAATGGTTATGTTTAGTGAAGGGTATGTAGTCTTGCTATATGAACAGTCACGCGGGGTGAGCAGACACGCAATAATGAATTTTATGTGCCGCAGCTGCTTCACTGTAGGGCGTAATGAAATTAAAGCAAGACGTTCACATACTTGAACATCTGTGCTGTATCGTATAGAGCGCTTGTGCATGCGTAGCTTACCCAGACTTTCCCACTCACGGTTATTGATTAAACTTTGCAGGTCGACGTGTTCACTACTACTGAAGCGACGGCAATCACTGATAACGATGTTGTGGAAGGCGATATCATGAGAGCCAAGGTTATGGCTCTGGAAACCGCCGATGAAGTTGAGGCTATAGAAGAACCAACTACATCAAGGTGAGTGTTGTGCCTCTATCGTGCGTGCGCAACTCTGTGGGAATGGCTAATATCATTTTGTTGTGTACATTCTAGCCGAATCTGCTGTATGCTTGACTTACGAAAATCCTGCGTGGGTTAGGTATCTTCCATGTCTTATTGTTATGGTGTAGATTCCCTCTATCAGTGATAAAAAATACCGTGAATGTATTGTGTAGTTTGTTGAAAGATGGGCGTCTGTTCAAATCTGAGAGACAGGCCCGAAACGATACGCATCTAAAATGACTATTTGGTAGACACGTACTTATTTGTTACTGTAAGAGCTATTCTAAATCACATCATCGTTGCTTTGTTCAGAAAACGAAAATTAGCCGCCGACGAGGTGGTGGTGGCGGATGGGGCGAACGCTGCAACAAAGGTAGTCGACAAACGCAAAACTGCGAAGAAAAATAAGTTCACTGTCTCAAAAACCGATGATGAAGTTTCGGCTGTTGCTAATAAGGCTAAACGAGTTTCGACCACGAAGAAGAAGGCCAGCAACTACTACTCCGATGCGAATGTGAAGAATAAGAATAGAAACGAGAAGAAGAAACAGGGACGCAAGGGTCGCGATAGACAATAAATCGAATCTCTGCTAGGGAGTGCGAACACCCCCTGCGAGTCCATCTGTGGCATGAGGTGAAAGGACCTGAGTTACACGCACACGATTTGTAAATAAGTATTTAGTTTAATAAATTATAAATATAACTGGAGTGCTTCAAATTTTAGCACATAACACTGGTCATCAGGGAGAAGAGCTGCTGTGTACACATGGGATATCTATATCTGTATTGGGTGTTTGCCAATCGACAAGGTGCCAGCCATGCCTTTGAAGTAGCAGAGAAAGAGCATGATGTAATATTGAAAACAGAGTGGGGAGGACACTGTGAAGTCCGTACTATTCTATGTCCAATAACTAGAGCTTGAGCCGCTTATGTGCTGTATACTGTATAGGGTCGCGTCAGACGCTTTCAGATTCTTTCGCACGTTGAATGTGTATTTATTTTTTTATCACAAACACATACGTGTTTCATTGTCTCAAGTACGCATTTATATTTTAGATATTTTTCACAAGGTGTCATAATAATGTGTCAAGCATCTTTGACATCACAGTCTATCATCAGAATTTCCTATTTTACACACCAACAACACAAGTCACAATTGAGGTGGAAGGCGGAGGAACTAGGATGCTCGTGCTTTTATTATATTTTATATATACATATGTACATGTATAGAAATTATATTTGGGCGTGTGTGTACCCTCTCGTTTTTATACGCTATACGGACATGTATTATATCTCTGTAAGCATATTCGAGTTAAGCCATACACAGTATCAAGATGACAGTGGTTATTGTCGGTAGTGGGCCAGTGGGCCTATGCACTGCGCTATCGCTGCAACAGTCACTTGAAGACGACACCAAAAACACACCTGTGTCGATCGAGGTTCACGAAAAAGCAGCTTCTAATCCAAAAGCACGACGAACAGGCTATAATTTGAACGTCACGATCTGGTAAGTGTATTGCTGTAGGAGACTTGCGATTGCCAGCTCGTTCTGTGTTCTGTGCATTGTCTGTGTGGCTTGTGCACCGCTTGTAGACTGTAAATTGTGCTAATATATTTCGTCAGTCTTGAGTTACAGATCGGACGCGAGATCACTGTCAGTTTATATGATTACAATTGGCCGTCTTATCACTTGTATTTAAATACTAGAGGATTAGACTTTCATATCATAACTGACAATTCTTCGAGCATGTATGTATAATATTGGTGTATCTTCTATGGCCGCTCTAGAACTGTTAGGAAAAAGGCACGGCTATCTGTGTAAATCCAGAAACCTGTCACCATGTGCTTACGAAATAACGACAAAGCCGCGCACTGGAAACTTAGGGCAAATATGTGACTTTCAGTTGTCGTTGTGCACTATGTCAGAAGTCGTAGTGGCTGTGGAATCACTGACGCGGAATAGAGCTATGACAAAATGTTAACAAGTTGTATACATACTGGCTATATTTTGAGTTGGCCAGCTATCTTCATAAATTGCTTTGGTTGGAAGGGTCTGTACCTAGGGTTTAATGGTTTACTACAAGAGGCTATGAAGAGTTGTATACTTGCGTATTAATCACCATCTATGACCAGCTGACATTCTGATTCACGTATTACCAACACGTCTGGTCAATTGCAGTGAGCGAGGACTTCGGGCCCTGCGGTACGTAGGTGTAGCCGACGAGGTCATAAGACAAAGTACCGTTGTCGTTGGTGTGGCTGTCCACACTCAGCACGGTGGAGTGAACGTATTCCCGTATGATACGCCTGGTGTCACTGAACCTCACCAGAGCAGTGGATGTGCTAAAGGAGATACCGATAATAAGTGTGACCCGGATGGCGGTTGCGCGGTGGGTCATAGAGTGCTGTTCAGTATCTCCAGACATCTGTTGGTGTGTATATTACGTCGACGTGTGGAGATGAAAGGCATTGATATTGTATACGGATCTAAATTTATATGCGCGCAAGAGGACGCGGCGTTTGCGGCTAACGATGTACATTCTTCTGCAAGCGATTCACACCCACAGCCCAGGCATCGAACCATGTCCGCAATATTTGAAGTAAGTGAGTCAACAGCCACACCCACGAAATCTTACTCTGCCACACGCGTAGTAGAAGGAATCACTTTGTTGGTAGGAGCAGATGGAGTGCATTCACGAGTCCGCGGGTGCCTATGGGGTACCAAACACTTACGGAACACACAAGCCTCCAAGTATGCTCAGACCCATCAGCATGTCACGATAGTCAGCGGAGGCTATCCCAATTTGAACACGACGAGATCAGCTCACAATGTCAGCAACGAAACCGGAAAGCGCAGCAAAGTAGATATAAAGGATATTTGTAGTCGCCGGACAGGTGCAAGACCGTCTGTTGTTTATACGCACGATGTTGGGTACAGGGAGGTAGTCTTAGCCGGCAAACTTCAAGCTGGAAGCACTTATCGAAATCATCTGCAAATATGGTGTGGTGTAAAGGGGATCTTGTTGATGCTGCTACCGGTTAAGGAAAGAACTGACACACACATAGGTGTATACGCGCCACTCTCGTACCTTGAAACAGTCTCGGCCTCTACATTGAACCAGGTTAGTTTTTTTCTCTTGATTTTGAGACTTTTTTACACCTTTTTTTTTGGTATGGAGTGGTCCGCTTTGTATTTGCAATTTACAGCTTTTGCACGATTAAAGCAATGACTGCCACCATACTGATACTTTGCTGAACACACACATTTAGGACATGATAACATGCGCGCCTGAACTAGCAGACCTCTCGGTCGGGCCGATGGGATTGATTGAAAGCACACAATTCGGGTCATTGCACACTGTTGTATGCGAAAGCATTGCGCAAAATGGGGTCATCTTAGTAGGAGACGCGGCACATGCTATGCCTCCTTTCCTGGGTCAGGGATTGAATTCGGGATTGGATGATGCTTATCTTTTGGCGCAGACAATATCTAGCAAGGCAAAAGAGAAAAACGGGTAAGACAGTTTTTCCGATCAGCGTGTTGCAAAGTGGTGTCGTTTAAGTAGTTTTTGGTGAATGTCAATACTGCCAACCACGTGCACAGCAGTGAAGTTCATCACACACCACAAAAACTTTTATTCATCAAATTTCGTTTTCAATTTTATGAACATATAGGCTTTCAGATGAAATGCTTATGGCCTTCTCCAAGAACAGGATACAAGATCTTGAGGTCATCCTACGTAAATCCCACGCATTGATGCATGTCTACTCCGATGAAGCGGTCTGGGGCGGCAATAAAATTCATGAAGCTGCAGGTAGATTTTTCTCTCTCACGTGGTTCGGTAACATCAAGGAACCTTTTGTACCTCTTGTGCACACTGGGTTATGTAAATGTAGCAACTTATCATTCAAGATAAAATCGTTGTGCCGGCCGGTTGAGTTGCATTCTTCAATGTTCTGGTGGCCAGATGCTCTTTTATGCATTTTCGCTTCTATCTGTGTGTCAGGCAGGAGAGAGGGAGAGAGAAAAGGCGCGATTTGTTTTGTTATCATCTTAGTGTGGAAGCAAAAAGCGCTTCTAAGATGTAAAGGTTCGAATACGTGTTCTAAATACCACCCCTTCCTTTACACACCTGTACTCAGATACATCGACAAAAGTTATGGCGCGTGAATTTCGAACCAATGGGAGCTTTTTTGAGCAAATCGCCTTCACTTCAAAAGGGTATCTGTCAGCTCTCGAGGACAGTGGTGAGGCACTCCCTGCACCCATATCACTCATAGGAGATCTAAGTGGTACAAGCGAGCATATACCCATCACCTCTGTCGCTGAGTCGGATCGGACCCGGCCTGTAGCCATAGGCGATCATGTAGCTATAGGTCAGGTGCTGTATCAAACAGAGCTCGTGAAGACAACGGTTCGGATTCTGGCGGACAAGACCGGCGTTGTAACACACATACATCGCACGGGCGAGAACGAGATGAAGAACAATCTTCCCAAATTTGTGATTGATGGCACTAAACAAGCATATGCAACCCCTAAAACGACGACTGATCAGGGGTTTGTGACCCACGATGCACAGCCTTCCGTAGATCTTGCTCCGGGCACCTTCAACAAATCTCTATTCTTGACGACGGTATGCACGAGCCCATTTCCAAACCCCTTTTTTCAAGAGCGCACATGTTCTGTCGTTGTTGCTTGCTATTTCATGTTACTAAACTATTCATTTATGTGTAGAATCTCAACGTAAATATCGATACCACACTGCACAGCTACGCACAGAACAACTGGGGCGTCAACTAACAAGTGCACGCTGCAGCACGTCTACTATGGAGATGGCGAGAGATGTCGCAAGTGGATCTATGTCTGGCGGAAGATGTCATGGCCACCTTTGCGTTGCTGATACCATGTCCAGCGGACGTGGGCGGAATGGAAAGCAGTGGCGATCTTCTATCGAAGGAAATCTTTACACGACTCTTATCATCAAGAAACCCGTCCAAGGTAATTGTTGTCTTTTTTGAGCTTAACTAGAGCGCGTGCAGCATACTGACGATGGTCTTATCATCCGGTTTCCACTGTGCGCATTGCTATGGCAGTTCGCTTCTGATATATTTTGTTTTTCAAGTTCATGCTTCATTTATAAGCCTACAGGAGGCCTAAGAACTAGTCATTCATGGTGAGATTACTTTCAAGACTATTTTCTTCCTCGCCACTTTTGTTGAGAAAGAGTATTTCGTCGTGCTTTCGGGGGGTTGTATTTTGGATTTGATGACAACATTCTGCTTTCACACCTCGTTCTATAAGCAGACGCTGTATTCTCGGAGGCCGATCTGTGCTCTTTACAATTTGCTGCAGCTGCTGCAGTGGTTGCGGTACTGCGGAAAATGGGCGCCAACGCTCTAATAAAGTGGCCTAATGACATATGGGTTAGTGGGAAGAAGATATGTGGTATCTTAGTAGAAGCTGATTGTAGCAATACAAAGCGTGACAAGGAAGATGGGGACTCGGTGGTATTTTACGTTGGCATAGGAGTTAATCTGATCCAAAGTATGTCTTTCGCATATGGCTGCAACGAGATAGTGGAGAACATGCTTAATATGACTAATTTGGCAACCGGCTTGGGATATATACTCCCGACCAGGGTGAATGACGTAAGCAGAGAGATATTTCTTGCAGAACTATGTAATGAATTTGAGCCCCTATGGACATTACGATTGCACGATGTTATTGCTTTGCACTACAGCTCGTTTGACTTGCTTGTGGGCAGAAAAATCAGGGTGAGGTTTAAGAATGGCATGGAACGCGAAGGTATGGCGAGGGGTATTGATTCAGTTACAGGACAACTTAAAATGGAAAGATGCAATGAGAATTGCGGAGGCGAGGACTGCGAGTCGAAGACTATTAACTATCGTGCACACTCTGAGGTAAAATCGGCGACAAATCAGCAGAGACTCTGCTTACGTGAAGTAGTCCTGGTAGATAGCAGCTTTGCATCCGTACGACCAATACCGCTCGAAACAGTGTATATATATTCGTCGGATTCCACTTCTAAACTTGGGGTCGAGCTGCTGTTGCGCACTTTTGCGCGCGTATGTGATACAACTGAATACAGTATCAAATCAATATCTCCAGAAGAATTATGCTTAGGTGCGTGGAGGGACGATGCTGCAGCGCTAGTCATCGGAGGTGGTGCTGACTTGGGTTATTTGCGCGAGCTCAGCGCTACGCAATGCGGCGCTGAGGTTTCTGATGGTAAAGCGAAACCGGACGGTATCGAAATAATTAGATCCTATGTGCACGCCGGCGGTGTGTATATCGGAGTTTGTGCCGGAGCTTACATGGCCTGTGGACGAGTCCTGTTTGACGAAGGGGGTGCGTTAGAAGTGGTTGGGAATCGACCTTTGAAGTTCTTCACCGGAGACTGTGTCGGTCCGGTGGTAGGCGAGTATGACTATTCTAGCGAGAAGGGAGCAAGGGCCGTCAAGATCACGTGGACTGAGGGCGATGGCGAACGCGATGAGAAAGGTGCGAGAGAGAATACGCCAGAAAGCGACCAGAGGTATGCGATCGTATTTTATTGTATTGGGCATTTCCATGCTTGAGGTGATTGATATCGAGCTATCAGTTTGACGAGTGCGAGCTTATGACATCATTCTAATGAACACGAGCACATGATTTAGCCTGTTCAAAAGAATATAAGCCAAATAAGCAAGTATTTGTCGTCGACAAATAGATCCATCGACCCGTAGATTAGGTAAGATCGATTTTTATTCACACTGGCGTCTCCTATCATTTGTAACTATTCCAGTGCGTTTGTGTACGTGAACGGGGGAGGTGCCTTTCTGGTTGCATCGCCCTCCGACGCAGGTGATGAGGATACAGACCGAACCAATCTCAATCGCAGTATCCCTAAAAGCTACGAGGTCCTGGCACGTTACGGTAAGATTTTATGCTTCTTGGCACTGTCAGGAAGTACAATAACTACGTGGATATAGTTTTGTTGATATAGCCTCACTGCCACTCGCGAATTGTGCGTTTGGACTGCCCACATACGAGCAAACACGAGAGGCATTTGGTCAAATGAGAACGATAGTTTAGACATTATTTGTAATGCGCACGTTCCGTTGTCTATAACGATGTCGAAAAGAAACTGCACTTTCTGCCTGACTAGATGCTTGTATTGGGAGTCAAATCATGACACCATCTGGTCGCTCCAGGTTTCATGATATTGCAGCGTTAAGCATAGACGCAAGCTAATCCGTTTCTGTCATGACATTTCCATGCAGACTCTGAACAAATACAGCCAGCCTACAAGGGCTCGGCGGCAATCATATTCGCTCGCACGGATGAGCCAACCACCAACGGGGACAGTGGCAAAGTTCTTCTGATGGGTCCACATCTGGAATTTCATCCCGAGTATTTGAATGCAGATGACGTGTATCTTAGTCGTCCGAACTGTCTTCCACGGCTCCAAAAATCTGCAAGGCAATCTGACAGACTGCTTCAAAGGTTGCTCGAAGACAAATGCGGCCTCAAGGTCTGACAACCGTATAAGAAATATTATAATTTGCCGAGACTAGTTGCGCATGTCGATACTAGAGTACGGTGCCTGTGAGCTTTATTCTACAGCTATCTGCGAACCCCGTTGTCTTCTACACCCTATGCGAGTTGCGAGGTTGCCGAATTGGCGCGATCCCTGATGATTATGACAAAGAAACAGCGGCGGTGACCTTACCTGACGCCGCATTCGAGATGACACATTCTGCGCACGAAGTGCTTAGCATGCAAACAGTAATTTGGTCCTTTCTCCACTTCGACATATCACTGAAGAATTTTAGGGTGAGGTACGGACCGGTTGGTGTCGCTGGGCTGGGACGGAGTGAACCCTGCTAATGCAGCCCACGACTTGAAGAGCTCGTTTGCATCATCCAACGCCACTTGTGCGTGGGTTCGTGTGATGATGTCAGCATCATCAGTCCCGACCTTACCGAGCAAGGTGATGAGCGGCGGCAACGAAGGTGCCATCAAGCTATAGAAGTATGAAAAGAGGAAGACAAGAAGGATGTTAATGAGGTCTTAGTTTTCGGCCTGAGGAATGTACAGCAAAACGTACCTTTCAGTGACTCAGTACTCCCATATTAGGCCCATGATACAACCCATAAACATACAATTAAACCAAGTTACATCATCCAACATTTGTTGAGGAACAGACATACGCGAAGAAATATGGATCAAATCCACGGAAAATCATGGTCGCTAGATTCATCGCTCCTCTCCTGACAAGTAGACATGGGTCAACCACCATCTTCTGGCTAACCCCCTCTTCATTGTGCTCTGAATCGGCAGCATTCAGATCCTCATCAGCGTCATCGGTATCATGTACTTTCATACCAGGGAATCGGACGTCTGCTGGCAGGTCAGTCTCATTCAGAACGTCGTCTGTGGCATCCGTGTTAAACTCGTCATCGTCATCATTCTGTGTCGAGGACAGTACGGTCACCATTTGCACATCGGCAGTACCGTCCTGGCCTATTCTCTCGAGCCGGCTGGTATCTGAGTAGGTCGACATTACCTTGGTCACGCATCCGATGAATTCCGTGACGCGAGGGGCGACGACGTCACATCGCAACTCACAGACACGAGCAAGTATAGCCAAGGAACTGGATATGACCATGCCCTCCTGTATTAAATCTGCATCCGATTGCCCTTCACCCCTACCAAGGTTGTTTTTTGCTTCCTGTCGGTCTGAGTTGTTCATTTCAGGATCTGTCGTCGCATTTGACGGTTGAAAAGTGTTCGCTACCTTCAACATCGCATCAACGATAACATTTATGTGAGCCTTAGATAGTTGAGGCCGAATCGCGTTGGGATCAACAAATGAGGTGGCGTTCTTCTGCTGCGCATCTTCTGATAGATCACCATTATCCGAAGGCGTTGTGATCTGCGCATGGCCAGCCTCAACAATTCCGTACAGCACTTCACCCAACTTAGCCTGTACACTCTCGCCCAGTTTCTTATCCGAATCGAGAAATTTCTCGCACAGAGCTGGAATCATATGCAGGGGGTCTTCGAGACATAATACAACTAAACCTTGTATCGCCGCCTGAGCATGAGATATAGAATTGGTCTGAGAGGCAATTGTTCATTTTCCATTTTCAAGCGCCACACTAGTATGCGACTTAATCGATTACAATGCCCATCGCAATCAATTTCTGCAATAAGATCGAGATGCATATGCTACTTCCAGCGATATGACTTCAAATCGGAGTCTGATACGACTTGATGACAATAAGCTATCGATATGTTGAGCTCAAACAAAGCAGATGAGGAGCCAAGGTTACGAATATATTGCAAAATTGTCTTAGCTGCATACAATGTATTCACGACTCACTCCATTTACCTACCAAGTATATATAGCTGTCCAGTTGGCGAATTTGCGTTACAAGGATGTCTAGGATAACCTGCAAAAGGAATCGTATTCATTAAGGAAAAAGATATGTACTGTCAGGCTTGAAAATAAAATCCTTCTCAAGCTAAGCAATTTGCCTTGGTCTCACCTGTTCCTTTCCTCTTACTGACTCGTCCCTTCTCTCCAGCAATCTGCGCAAGAGCACTAGAGCATGTGCCCTAACTGGCAGCATGGGATCTTTGAGTTGAAGCATTGCAGTGGAAAATGATTCGTACTCTGTCACCAATGCAGCACTGGGCTGCGCGTCATCATTGGTACCAGAGTTTGCATTTTTGCTCGGAGGTAAAAGACCCATGTCGTTGTCCAATGACTTTGTCTCGTTGCCGATATCCGTAATCTGCGCCTTTTGCGACGAACTCCCACTCCCACTAGCGTCGATTGAAACTAAAAAGGGGGGAAGCAAACAAGGTCATTAATATAAAATGACACGATTTCTTGTGATCCGCGTTATCAGGTTTGCTTTTGTGATTCTGAAAGCCAAACCACCAGGCCCTTACCTTCAGGTTTTGTACTGTTGTGGTGATCGACGGTCTGGATGTTGGTGGTCTGCTCCTGCAACTCTTGCCAGAGAGGATTTCTCGTCTGTATATTTGTGATGAGATCTAATGCAATCTCTGCAATTTCCTCATTCGGGTGATTGGCAAACGGTTCCAACCAACCACGCAACTCTGCAATGTCGGCCTCATCATCCTTACTGACCGTGACGGCATTTCCAGTAAGTATTGTTGTCAGCAGTCCTAGCGCCATGCAAGTAGTTTCATCATCTGCGCTAGTGGCCAACAGCTGCATGATGCGTTTAAAATTGAGAAAATTGACGAGTCACAAATATATGAAATTTTCAGAGTTGTTCACAGTGGAAGCATATCATGCGTGCGATGAGCCCAGGCTTGGGTTCATAGAATGTATGACCACCATAGTGAGAATACACCTCATCGCATACAACATAATGGCCGTACCTTCGCAAATACTATCACGTGACGGGTTCGTTTGATCACTGACACATCCAGGCTTTGTACAAGTTGCCCAAGACACTGCGACAACAATAAATAGCTTCTCTTCCGGTCTATTTCGGCATCAGATAGTCCACCTCCGCCATGTAGAAAATTGCCTATAAGGAGAGATACAATTAAAAAATATATAGATGCATATCAATGAGTCTGCTGGATAATCTGTTCGAGAGAGGGTGGAATGAAATCGAATATATATACTTGCTAACACTCCGAAACACGCAGAATATAGCGACTCACGGTGACATGCCAACAAAGTTCATTTTTGGATCATACTTAAAATCTGATTATTCGTGCACACGTGTACTGGACTTGAAACAATAATTTTAAACGAACAATCCACACCTGTGCTTGCAGCTGCTATGTCACGTCCGGCTTCGTCTGTTTCGTCAGCCACTTGGCCCAGTGCTTCCACCAGACGCACGAAGAACTCCCCAGCGAGTGCAGTGCGTTTGAGTGTGCCCAATAGATTGATCACGCACTGACAATCGTGTGCGAAGTTCCTCTCGGTCTGCGGCATCCATCGATACGAAACTCCATTACGAGACCCACTCATAAGCTCGAATGTGGTATGTACGTCCTGCTTGCTCTCAACATCTGCTGTGTCAGGGCGTGCACCAGGATCGAGAAACGTGAACAAGGCTTCTACAGCATCGTCTTCATCAATAGCACTCAGAATTTTACCCACCAACTCATTAACTGCTGTGCTCAGTGACACTCCGGGATATTCCGCAGTGAAGGAGAAAAGTGCCAACAGAATAGGGATGTACGACCGCACCGCCCCTAACATGTCACTTTTCTCCCTACCGTTCAAGTCTCCACTAGCTGATAGTCCAGCGACAAACACTTTGTGCATATCCTCAACTGCAAATTGTATCGCTTGCTCTATGACTATTGGGTCCCACGTGGTGATAAAGGCTGTATTTACGCTGCTGCCCACTTCCTCGGTATGCGCATCTTGATTGATACACTGCCAAATATCAGAGACAGGTATCCTAAGCTCTGACACCCAGGAAGGCGTGCTCTGTGTGCCCGAGAGTGTAGGCCTGTACGGCTCCGAGCCAGCCTCAACAAAGCGGACATCAAATGCGGCACACATTCTGCTAATAAGGTGTTTCCTCGCCAGTATTGGGTGTTTCAGTATCATCCCATGGATGAGTATCATCACAGCGTGGGGGAGACGCCGACTTATGTTACTAACAGAATTGAGTACAGAGCTATCGCTTGATCGCAGGTGTAGCAGATGATATAATTGGGTGCAAATATTTGCATAATAGGCATCCTTCGATTTGGCCATCCAACGTGGACAATTGATAACTAGTCGCATTGTCTGAGTGGCCGCCGCAGTAACATCGCTGACAGTCTCACAGGAGCTTAGTAGGTGGGTCAACAAGCATAGCACGCCATTTTGCATCATAAGACATTTCGTGAGTATGCGAGAACACACAGGTTGCAGGCTGGATGGTAAGTCGCGCAGAGCCAAAAGTTGTGCAAACGCCTCCATAACCACATTGAGAGGCATTCTGTGGCGCAGTACTACGAGCAGGTGGGCAAAATCCTGTTTGCGTTTTTGTCCAATTTTAATCCGTGGATTTAAATCGTCTGATCGATCTGCAGTAGTGGTGTCTAGTCCAATACAATCGTCTTTCGAACTAGTGCTGGTAGGATCAGCACCACCATATGCGAGTTGAAGGGCTGACAACAGCACAGGATATGCAAAATGCATAGCAGTTAAATATGTCACCTCAGTTGTGTCTCCTTGCTTTGCACCCAGCCACACCGCTATTCTCTTTACAACCACAGCTAGTTTTTCTTCACGGCCAGTTCGCGCAATCCAGTTGCCACTTTCGTGTTTAGCGGCCAGTAGATACAAAAAATTATATACCGGACTGGTCAAAGGCCTGGCTCTGGCACTGGCCTTTTGCTGCTCCTTTTTACTCGTACGTTTTTTATGCAAGGCAACCTCCGCGACAGTTTGTGGCAGGTAATGCTGAAGGCTCGTAGCCAACTCGGAGTCCAAAAGAGGCACCAATACGGCGTATACAAGCACTCGTATGGCCTTACGCACTGACATACTTTGACTCAAGCTGAGTGCGCCCGCGTCCTTATTATCTGTAGCATGTGATGGTGGAGCGGCATCAGGCCGTTTAACGGGCGTCTTATCGCTTGATATCTCTTCTATAAGCAGCTTGGTGCGCGGTATCGACGCCCCTGGCTGAGACATACTTGTAGTGTCGCTCGTGATCTCTTCAATAAATGATTTCGGCATCACACTGGACTGTTTAAGTGCACTTTCCCGGTTATCTCCGTTCCCGTTGTCATTTGCCGAATTCGCACCGAACTGTACAGCATTAGGATCACTGCGCTTCGTTACATCAAACGACTCGACGGTGGCGCGGGCATTGGCAAGTGAAACAGGTGAGTTGCCAGAGACTGCGTGCCCCGTTTTCGATTTTAGTAATGTGCAGTGGATGGCTAACAAAATATCGAGCACAGCCATGGCCCATTGCCACGCACCTTTGTCGCTCAAGTCATCGTGGCTAACGCCTCGGTCTGTATCGTGATGATGGGTGTGCGCGGTGATGAGTGTACTAGTATCGGTACGCTTTGCACTATCATTGCTAGCAGGGTTCTTTTCAAGTGACCTGTACCGGTACAAATGCTCGTGGCCGTATAAGTGAAGGGATTCTAGCACCGTGCTGCTGCATGGCGCAAAGGCTATTCGAACTGCACCTTCCAGTTGATCGGTATAGCTATCCGCGCTGAATACAAAATTCAACCAGACCGAGGTTATTTTCGCAATTTTTGCATGTAGGTAGGTATCTATTCGAAGTTAAGTCATTGGTACACATGGGCACCGTGCCTAACCTTTACACACGCTAAAAAATGAAACAAAACTGTTGCCAAGTTAATATGAAAACTTTTAATGTATACGACATATTCGAAAACGGACACGCATACGCAATAGCAGAAGTTGCAACGGTCAATAAAGAAATATAAGAACAGCTACGTATACATGAACTCAACAAACGGCGACGAACAACAGCATCCATCGCGGAGATTAACTTCCGCCGATGGACGTATGAATATATGTAGGAAATAATTCTGCCGAGGAAGTCTAT
>NW_014040257.1:27404-29378 GCF_001186125.1 Sphaeroforma arctica JP610 | reverse complement strand
GTGTGTGTGTGTGTGTGTGTGTGTGTGTGTGTGTGTGTGTGTGTGTGTGTGTATGTGTGTGTGTCTGTTTGTCTGTTTGTCTTTTTTTCGTGTATGTGTATATAAGTTTGTGTACGTATGTATGTGTATACGCATGCGTGTGTCGTAAAAAACAATACAAAATATCCTTTCCACTTTCATGTTTCGATATCGCATTCTGGAAAAAATGTTCTTGTTCAGCCGTCGATGCAGCGATACCTTAGTGTATCAGATGCGAGAAGAGGCTTCGAAAGTTCATTCAGGGCTGTTGTCAGAGACTCTAGCTGAATTTCTTCTGCGGTTGACACGGGCATCGTCGGTATTTGAAATCGTCTATAAAATAAAGATGAGCCTGTTCACAAAGTCATGTGAGGTACGGCACCACTTGTCTGTTCACTAGTAAGTTAGAAGGAAATTATTTTACCTGGCATGTAAGTGTAATACGGATAACCATTATCATACTTACTGGACTATGAAAGCCTTTTGTTGCTGAAACTCGGAAGATTTCACTGTTATGAAGCACATTCAATGGTGCCCGCAGTATATAATGCATAAATGTAACGTGGTTTTTAAGGTTCATAAAAGCTTACGTTTTTGCCTGCTGCAGATTCTGAGATTCCCGATGATTCGAAAGCAACCTGATACCAAGCCTCAAATATTGTTTTGCTATTTTTTATATACCTATTTTACCCTCTCGATTACACAAGAGTTTACGTTTATAAATTTTGGGGGGAAAGTTACCGTCCTACCCACTCTAGAGCAAAAACAGGACCAAACCCAAGGAAATGTTTAACGTAAACAGAAACGATGTAAATTTTATACGCCAACGTAGAACACAATGAGATATTTAGCTTAATTCATACAACATACGTATTAACTTTTTTTCGAACATATTTGTTTAAAAAAAACCAAAACCCATATAAATATATGTCAGTTACAGTATGTGTGGAAAAATAACTAACAACACAAGTGGAAATATGAGGCAAGCATTGGTTGGCTAATTTCAGAGAAAAAATGCATCTAATTGGTGGATGCCATGCCCCAAACAACATTTTTGCCAAAGATCTCATTTTTTTAACTTATTTAAATTGTGGTTCTTACTTCTTACTGGTGAGTGCATATGACGGGGTTATTATCCGTTATAGCTCTCTCTCTCTTGTACATAGACGTACAAACAAAATGTTGGTAGATGCGAGAATATTTATCGAAACGTGAACACCCAACAGGTTGAAGAGGCGATAACAGTTTCACATCACATGTTCATATCTCCAGATATAAGATGGAGGTTGTACTCAGCGTAACGCGTAGCGGGATGTACACTGCACTTGCCGATTGCCGGTAAGTGTCCCAACGTCTTTACTATACTGCTACCAGTCTCTGTCAGGCGCATCTTTTATAGCTTGCACGCATTCTGTGAGCCTTCAGGCTAGAGTATACTGTATGGAAGTTAGCGTAGAGTATGCTATGTAGGCAATCACGCTACTTGATTTCTTTCTCTTTTGCTGCTTTTATCAATTATCTCTAATTCTGGGCAACAAAATGAGTCTGTTCTACAGACTGTCATTTCATCATTTGAAACTATGCTGCGAAAGACGTAAAAGTGCAATTCAATATGGATATCTTTTTTAGCCCAAATTCGTTTCAAAGCAGACTTGCTATATTAAGCATTTTACATACGTCGGGCTCAGAACCGCTTCACGACACGTGAATCGGCTATCCAAAGTTATATTACCCCAAATACACCCAAGTATATTTCTACACACTACAAATTTCCGCAGGTTTATAATGTATATTCAGATATACACATCCATATACATATATATTAATATATGTAGCATGCAATACATATATATATATATATATATAATAGACATACACATATACATATATATATATATATATATGGTATATATATATATATATATATATATATATATATAAATAATATATATATAT
>NW_014040257.1:21881-26785 GCF_001186125.1 Sphaeroforma arctica JP610 | reverse complement strand
TGTGTGTGTGTGTGTGTGTGTGTGTGTGTGTGTGTATGTGTGTGTGTGTATGTATGTATATATATATATATATATATATATGTATGTATATGTATGTATTGTGGGTGGGCGGGTGGGTGTGTATGTGTGTGTGTTGTGTTATGTACTTTCTGCTCATTTATTTGATCTCTCTACGATATATTCAGTCGTATGTACATATAGTGATTTCATTTGGACATGAAATTCCGTACCTATTTTGACTGACGAATCTGCATATTAGTTATCGGGATGTTCTGTTTTTCGTGTTATTATATTTTGAGAAGTGCCAAAGAGTGCCAAAAAAGTAGCGTTTCTAGGATGTTCCTTTTATTCTCATTAAATCACCATTTAACAATACAATATTCTTTTAAGACTCATATACATGTTATTCTCATTAAAAGTCATCATAATCAATTTTAATTTTACAGCAATTACTGTACTACAGTGCCCCAAACATTCTACAGGAAGTTTTTTGAACAGGACTTCAGCAGCACATCAGGTGAGTTTATTATATATATATATATATATATATATCAATCCGAAGTACACCACACTACGTGAGGTTCAATTCCAACGGGCGGAGAAATGTTATGCCCGGAAATGTTCTACATTCTCTGCTACTAAGTGCTCTAAATTAGAAAGCCTGCTTACGTGTCGGCCAGATTCAGTTCCAGTTCAATTTGTTATCGAGCTTAATTGTAGAAGCCATGTGGTGTAATACATTGTGCATTCATATACTTCGAAGCGCAATTGGCACCATCGAAAAATGAATGTTTCAATCGTGATGCTGAGAAGGACGGCAGCGTATGTTTACTGTGCCACCACCAATTCTCTCTTGACCACCAGGTTACCTACTTATCCTCAATTTACATCAAGAAATTGATCTCCTTTTCTGAGCATAAGATTGCATGCATTCTCATCCTTACGCTCTCGCTTTTCTTCCTGTCCTTGATTTGTTCATCGTAAACTCAGCGTTTTTCCAGCCTCCGTTGGATACCATCAGGAATGAGTTCACTTTTCCTGTCGAGGACGCCATCGGTGTCATGGTCTCTGCGGCTTGTTTGTTGTTGTTACGCTTCACACTTCATCACACATTGTTCAAGGTATTGTATAGGTGTATATATATATATACATATATATATATATATATTGGACGCTGGCGAGGTCTTTCTATCGTAGGGATTCCGTATTACATGCATACAATCGAATATAGTTGCCGGCGCTTTAGCATTCGGACCATATAGTTTTGCTAACAAGGCTCTGTTGTTGTTTTTGTGCGCTTCTATTTTCATAATTTGAGAAAATGTTTATCGTACAAAAATCGAACTTTAACATCCCCGGATTTCAAGCTCACCCTGCGTTATGTTTACTTATCCTGACCCAACAAAAAAAGTCTGCTGGCCATAGCATGAAATTGAGAGAAGAAGATGTGAAAAAGGTTCCAGAGAGCTTATGGTCGGTGGTCTTTTACTCATCTGTGTTCTCGTACATGTGCTATCTACTGCACTTCACGGAAAGACACAACTACCTCACGGACATGCATTCGTGGTATACGCCAAGTAAGTCACAGGGGGTTACTTTGACATTTCGCCCTTTGTTGTACATGTAATTGCCACTTATATTCGAAATGGCCTCTGACTATATACCCGAACCGTGTGCTGATAGGCTCGGTGAGCGAATGACTATGCCAAAGTCAATGAGTGCGAAATCATATGCGTATTCCCCGTTTGTATGAAGTTTTATTTGTTTAAATCTTGTATTGATAGGCTCAGTGAGCGAATGCCATTGTAACTAATCTACGTGATTCTACCCTGGTGACTCAGTGACGGATCTAGCACGAAACGAATTGTGGTGGGTTTACATTGTCGAGTTGGGCTACTACTTATCGGCTGTGATCAATGACGGGTATCTCAATACTGAAAAGGTAAGTGAAGTTACAAATTGCATGCTACAGCACTGTGTAATTGCGAGTTGTTCCTTTTTTTTTTAAGATCATATTTAAATTACCTTGCTTTGCTCTTCAGGTTTTTACGGACAAAGTGATGATGGTGATCCATCATGCCGCCACCATCGGATTAATCGTATTCAGTTACAGTCTGGACTTCCTCCCCGCAGGAGTTGTAGTTTTGTATTGTCATGATGCATGCGATATATGGCTTGACAGGTAAGTCGGAAAGCTTCGCTTTACCAGTTCCTTTTCTTTATTGATGGTTTAATGGTTCTTTGACATACATGTTTGGCACTCAACAGGGCATGATTTAATATTCTGCAGTGCGAAAATATTCAACTACTTGGGGAGGAGAGGTTTTGGCTTAACAAAACTATACGAGGCCATATCAAATGGTCTCTTCGTTACCTTTGTGATCAGCTGGTAAGTCACAGTTCAAGAACACGTATCAACATTGTGTACAATCGAAATTTCTGTTTGTACCATGAGGATGTCTTCCGTTCTCTGTTTTTCTTGGCTCGATGCCTTTTTTTAATATCTCAAGTGTGTTTGCTGATATTGAATTGCATGAACCACTATTATCTATCTGCTCATCTTCTATGCCGGCCCTACATTATCGGGTTTCCACTTTATCATTCTTATACAGGGTATACTTTCGATTGTATTTATTCGGGGTGAAGACTCTATACGGCACAGGATATGTGTACTATACGGACGTGGACCCTCCTCATCTTTATCTTACGTTTAACCTCCTGCTACATGTGCTACTCGTACTGCACTATATATGGTTCGCCCTAATCCTCAAGGTGGTAATCAAGGTAAGCTGGTTGTCTAGGTACACCTTTTGTTCGTCGATCTCCAATCGCCAATCCCGTCTATTCAACTGCGAGCCTCTAGAGCGTTGTGCATTTTTAGATTCATGAACTATTGTATGTGGTTTAAATACATCTGTACCATATCTATAGGTGATACAGGGTGAGGATAAGGAGGATATCAGAGAAAAGGAAATAAGGGAAAGAAAAATGAAAGAGAAACGACTTAAGAATCCAATTAGGCGGAAATCGAGCTTAGCCCAAGTATACCTGGATAACACTTTAGCGACCGATGCGTAAGTGTTATGCAATTCGTGGTTTCTGAATGTTCCTCGATATTTTAAGTAGGATGCTCAACGGTTTTACTTCTCCAGATGAAACCTCTGAATGACGTGATGTGTACAGTGTCGCTTCGGTCCCGATGTGTGTTTTCTTCATTTGTGAACACTTCACTCAAAAATTACGAGTTACCTAACACCGGAGAAAAATTATTTGAGCCATATAGATATTGTGTGTAATTTAATGTCTCGAGGCAATAGAGAGAAACGTCTCTCCACATTCTTGAACTAGTACAAGTCTCGCTTACTTTGATATGTTTGTATCACACAGACCCGATGGAGACGACAAGAAAATATTATAAATTGAAAAATATGAATATGAATTCAGAGACGAAACAGATACGGTGCATCGTTCGGTAAAATAGATAATCACATAATATAAATCGTGGGAATGGTAAATTTTTTTAGAATATCACTAATATGCACAAAGGATATCATCTTTACGTAATATGACGAGCAAGCCCACCGTGTGAATTGTTACGGTATGATCATGAGTCGACTGAACAAATGTATTGAGACTGCATGTTGTCAATCAAAGACTAGTATGGGAATAGCATGTATGCACGCCTTTTTGTAGCACGTTGGTATGAACCAATCATTTGTCGTGGCAAACCCCAGAACAATATTCAATACCACATCTACAATTTCCAATCAATGTTTTAGTTGTCGAAATCTAGTTGTTCATATCCAAAATTAAAATAGCTTCCTGTATATTTAAAAAGCATCTACTCTGAAGGCGAGCCGGTTGTTGTAGTTATGCTGATTTGTCTAATCGTATAGGAAAAGTCCGTATTTCTTTTACTTGGGGAGCTTTTTAGCAGTTATACTTCAATAGTGAGATTTTCTGGCAAGTTTTGTAAGTCAAGCGACATGAAGACGGGTAGCTTCACAGGCTTCTCATTCAGTGCCTGCAGATGCCGCACGACATCGTCTACGGTATTGAGTGAATTCAAGTTGGCGTTGGCAATATGCAGGCGATGGAACGAAGATCGGCAAAGTCGCAGCATCTGTCAATTGCATAAAAATGATAATGCTGCATAAATTCTCAACGAATATCATCACGTATCATGGAGTACGCCCTCTGCTTTTCCCATAAAAAAAAAATTTGACATCTCAAAATGAAATCTGAAATCTATCATAAACGAGACGCGTAATAAGAGCAGCGATACTGACAATTATTGGACACCACGCGTATGTCTATGTGAATTTAGCATATATTCAGAATAAAATTTAGCACTACACTCGCATACCCTCGCTTTCATGACCAAAGACGTGAACCTCAATTCTCTCCATTTTGTCTCATCCTGCAACTCCATATTTTGTTTAACAAAATTTTGAACAGTCGTTTCAATCCTGGCTGATGTCAAATTAGCATCGTCACTTCGACCTGATGGTGCTATAATAGACAATTGAAGTGGGGTGAAAGCAGTTGAGCGTTATCCCATACGCACTTTCCATAAGGGAAGATAACTTGATATTTATATCCAGAATTCCTGTCTCGAAAAGATACACTCCCATATAGATATAGTCTACTTATACTCAATCAACAGATGCCAATCTACAGGACTATCTCTAAACAATATTCACCAAGATAATAATATATACGTATGCCTCAGAAACACATATCCGTACTCTGGCACCGCACAACTCACACCTATATATATACATATACATATATACATACATATATATATAAATGAAATTAAAAATAAAAATAAATATATTTAAATATATATGTATATATATACACATACATATTTATAAATAAATATATATTTATATAAATAA
>NW_014040257.1:14884-19984 GCF_001186125.1 Sphaeroforma arctica JP610 | reverse complement strand
TGTATATTAACATTAATGTTAATGTACTCGTATTGCCACGACCTGGCAGATAGCCTTCGATATTCATTCTTTCAAAGGTTCGCAATATAATATTTGTATTTTGCAATACTGATGATACAAGGTGGAGACACACCACTTCGATCCGAGGCGTACAGTCTTGTGCTTAGAAACGCCTGACATGGTACTCGACTTGTGTAGACTGTTGTAAGCTCCCGCACATAGCGAGACGATAGGATGGAGCGCAGAGACATCGGGAAAGCAACGTTGGGGTACAAATCGGGCATCTATCACGTTTCTTGCCGTACCCTCGACTGTTTATTATAAATTGGCTAGGTAAATAAAAATAAACACACTAACACGCGAGAGCACGACTCTCACACACAGAGCCCAACTTGAAAACATGAATCTAAATATTCTTAATTCCCTCTTAAAATATGTATCGATTTGTGTGTAGTAAAAACAATCGAACCCATTATCCAATCTATTCATAATTAATTTCTATCTATTTAAAGGTTTGACTTATTAGTCCATGCTTACCATAGAGAATTTCTGGTAGTGTCCACTTATATATTGTACTAAGGACAGTTTTCTGATACTTCATTGGACAATTTGGTAATTTCATGCCGATTATCAATCGCGAAAAAAACACGTATACTTCTCACTCTCTCTCTGGTCAGAGTCTGTTGTGTGCACTCTTCAGTCAGGCGTCAGCCACACTACCCTACCCAGTGCCCGCCCGCACAGCCTGAAACAGGAGTAGGAAATTGGGAGAGTCCCTGTTTCAAAATATATAAATAGCCTCTATCTTGTGTGATATTTGGCATATATTCACTGAATTCGTCATTTTAAATGTGCAATACAATCGAGATGGACAAGTTTCCGGATGAGAGCTCGTTGTTTCTTACAAAACGACGTCGGAAACGGAGAACAATCAAGATCAATACTGTAATGGGTGAAGCCTTTGACCTCAAAGTGAGAGACTCAGATAGCATCTACAACGTCAAAGAACGTTTAGCCTCAGTCATAGACATCCCTGCTCACCTGCAGTCTTTAGTATACAACGGTAAGGAATTAAAAGACGACCAAGTACGTGTAGATACCCTTGGTATATCCGATGGCTCCTCACTGACGCTTGTACAGAAAATACAGACCGGCTTGATAGACAGTATTTCATTGGATGTACCCTATCGTCAGTCGTTCAAAAGTGAGGCGCAGCAGATGGAACTCCACGGGAAGGCCATCTTGGAGAAACTGTCTGAGGTGCCTGAACTGAAACACATGCTCTCCGATCAGGCTACTATATTCGAGGTATTTCCAGATGAAAACGGATTTCAGGTGTTGGTGAGAACTACGGAGGCGTCTACGTCTGGGTTGTCGACTGCAGCATCGTCGTCGGAAGTCGAAAATAGAACAGATCTTAATTTAGATCTGAGCGAAGATTCCGGTCCTGGAGACACGATAGATAGTGGAGAAATAACGGAGGCTGATGCATTTAAGCAAGAGTTATTAAGGGCGAGAAAGGCTGCGTTCAGTTCACGAGGTAATATCAGTAGTGGAACTGAGCTTCTATCGGACCGCTTATTCAACGATCCCGATATAGATTTGACTGTGGTGAGAAAGGCGTTTATGGAGGACATGGACGAGATAGGAAAGCTAAAAAACAAGAGGAAAGAGAATGAGAAAGATGTGGCTAAATCAACAGAGGATACAAACACCCGCGATAAAATGGCCGAATTACGGAAGAAAATGGCGCAACGGAAGAAGCGGAAGGATGTGGAATCCTGTTCCAGTGATATTGAGACTGTAAAGTCGAATCAGAATGACAAAAAGGTGAGATATAGTAGTGACTTGAAAGCTCTTGAGAAGATCCGGAAGCTTGAAGCCGGTTGCGAAGCTTTACCAGTACAGGATAAGGAGACTACAATAGATGCAGAGCTGCCCGTTGCTGATGTCCGAGAGAACATTACCAGTGAGGACGATACCAGTGCTAAAATTCAGAAGTCGAATAATATATCGAATAGCTCCACTAATCGATGTTTCCGTTGTGCAACTAAGCTTCCTTTGGTACGACACGCTTGTAAATGTGAGATGTTTTTCTGCTCGCTGCACAAACAAGATCATGAGTGTTCGCACTCTTATACCTAGTCAATATAAGCTTGTATTAGAATAAAGTGGAATATCTATCGTTCTGCTAAGAATGTTTCGGCACGAAAATTGAACCTGTACGTTCAACTGTGGTAATTCATTGAATACAACGGCCTAGACCTAGGATCGATTTATACTTAAACGTCGCACTATGGGGTTTTAATATTGTATGTTGTCTATAGCCAACTAACATTCGATACCTATGGTCAAAGGTGTTTCAAATCATGTTTTATTGTTGCCGTTCTACTATTCTATTTCTTGTCGCATTCTCCTTCAAATCAGCGTTCCGTCGACCATAAAAATCAGGTTTGCAAATAGCGTTTTCGTGTCAAGCAGATCCTGAGTGTATACTAACGTTTAAGCACCAGTGGTAGTCTTTGGTATGTACATGCAGGTGTATGATGTAAGTTGGTAACGTTTGAAATTCGTTGACTAGAGACCGACAATTAGCAAATTCCGCAACTTCCGTTTTAAACGGTGTCTCGACCCAGTATAAAGCTATACATTATATAGGGAATACCTCTGCAAATAATTTATCCTTCCCTAGTAATTGGCTAGCGAGTATGGCTGCATTTAGTTCCCTCGCCACCATTTGTAGCTGTGCAATAATCAACAAAGCTTGCTAAAGTACAGTACGCGCGTAAGTTCGAGATGTTCTGCTGCCCGCTGCACCACCAAATGGGTTTTGGCATTCCTATACTTGGTCAAATCTTGGACTGAAATAAAGTGAAGCATCTAACGTTCTGTTAAAAATTTACGACACGAAAGTAGAACTTCTCCTTTCAACTGCGGAAATTTATTACCAGACAATGGCTAACCCTCGGATCGATGTATACATACAAGTCGCATTGTGGGGTGCTAATATTGTTGGTCAAAACTATTGTCAAATTAAATTCGTTACGCATGGTCAGAGGTAACTTCAAATCATACTTTATATTTGCCTTTCTATTATATTTTTCATGTCTCGTTCTCCTTCAAAACCAACGTTCCGTCGACAGCATTAATCAGGTGTGGAAATATCGTTTTCTTGCCGAGCAGATCCTGAGCGTGTACCAACATTTTGAGTACCAGCGGTAGCCTTGGATCTGTACATGCAAGTGTATAATTTAAGTTGGTTTTGTTTAAAATTAAATGATAAAGGCCGAGAATTGGCAAATTTTGCAACGTATTCTCAACTTCCATTAAGGTGTCTCAGCCCAGTATAAAGCTGATATATGTTTTAGAAAATATATCTGCAAACAACTTACCCTTCTCTAGGCACTGGCTAGCGAGTATGGCAGCATTTAGTTCACTCGCCATCATTTGTCGCTGTGTAAAAACAATGAGTATGTATGTATCGAACGATAGTGTAATGTACATTGTCAGCTGGCTCTGCAAGTGTGGACCTGTGACAGGGTTCTAAATCAGGTGACGTTAACAACATGAGTCGGATCGCGAACGAAGCGGTTTGACAATATTAAAGAGAAAAAAAGCACCATTCAGGAGATCAATAGCCTCGGATCGGTAGAACGACCGGCTAGCACGCGTATTTCCTAACGGGTGCAGATTCTAGTACCATACAGTGTATATCCGCGTACGACGATAGACGAGCAGGACACCGCGGCATATAGTATGGCGCCTACTTTGATATCAGTATGCCGTTTACACTGCCAGCAGTATGTCGATTCTATTAGTAGCAGAACGTCGGTTATTTAGTTAATAGTATGCTGTGCTTACCTGAGTTGGAGATAGCAAATAGCCCATCGGTGACGACTCTGCATTCTCAAAAGCGATCAAGGACATAGTGCGTTCCAGTTCCTCCAGCAGATTGGGCTGTGACGAGAAAGTAGGATATATGCCTATAAGCTCAACGCACCTTAACCTTTAAGAAGTGCTTAATTCGAAACCATATAGGAGATAGAATTACGTAGAATCTCCCATTTCCAGTCAGGTGTATGTCCCACAAAAACATAATGTGCGTAGCGTCCCGCAACAGCTCTAAATATTTTCTACAAAACATAAAACCATGAAGAAAATCGTATGAGTATGTAGCAACTGCAGCCATCTCTATCACATACGCTTTCTTCGCTCTTCGCCGCTAGCTCCTCACGCGCAAAATCGATGGCGTCGTCAATGCGGTTTTCACGGATGAGCTCTATCAAATGTTGTTGTTGTAAATGAAAGTATAACAACGTATTTGTGTCCAGAATCTGCGGAAGCAGGATAGTACACAAAGACTTGTTAGTTATACATAATACGTCACGCACGGGGAAACTACAATGGTGAAGACGCGATGTCAAACTGTCTTGAAAAATAAGATACGAGCTGGCTGTGCTAAGAGAAGACACATTGAAAAAAAACAAGGCGATTCTTATGAGGTGGTGTGTATCCAGAGATGTTTTCACGATTCAACTATAAGCTCAAGAAGAACGTATGCATCACCTCTGGATTGAGATCGTTGACTAGACCTTTCGCTGTAGTGATGTCGCCACTCTGCACCGCATTTCTTATCTTCATACGATCAGCGATTGAAGACAGGTCTAGTTCGGGATCGACACCTGATTCGTCTCGGAAGCTCTCAGCTGCATCCTTATAACCTGAAACGCGAGCAGTGATGCAATTTGATCGCCAGAATAAAAGCGATGCAATGTCTTATTAAATAATTCACATGCCTCGAGTCGTATGTTCCCGATTTAAATCACGTTGATGTTTACCGGTACCTTACAATATACACAGTTTGCATGTTGAAAACGCTGCAAAAACAAGCATATACAAGAACATAGAGCTGCCCGAACGACCACAATAACAGAGACACGACGATCATTAGATGAATTTACCAGCACATAAAGATTGAAAAATATTTGTAACCGTAAATATTTGCAAAAATGCGTTTGTATCAAAATGCATATATTCGCTTACGGATGTACTTATGCGTGTTTATATATCGAATGAGGTATCATATATACATACATACAT
>NW_014040257.1:11983-12790 GCF_001186125.1 Sphaeroforma arctica JP610 | reverse complement strand
TGCCGTTGGTGCTGTGCGACCTCTGCAACAGATGGTGCACCGTTCGCTATGCAACTTGAAAGTAGAGAAACGCACGCTATATAAGTGCAACGATACTTGAATTTGGTATGACTTCTAAAAAGAAAGCACTTACTTTCAAACAGCAAATTCTCGTGCAAATGAAACGCATACTTCGCAGTAATCCTTGTAGTTTAGTTGAAGTACAGAGTTGCTTTCAGTTAGATATAAACACTTGCATGTACGTTTCACACACCTTCAATCACGAGATAGTTCATGACAATGTGCCGGAGATCATTTTTATCCACCTCCGTATTGTCCAGTCTTTCTTGCCAGTCCTTTTGCGCTATGCTGTTCTTCTGCTTGCTGGAAGAGTTGTTCTGACTCACCATGATGCACCGCCACTATAGTGGTTATCTCAGGCCTCTACTGCTTTGAGTTCAATATAAACACGCAGCACAATACAAATCTCACACTGATACACGAAAAATAAAAATAAAATATATATATATATAATCCCAACGCAAAAAAAGCCAAATACTGAAATCGATAAACAGTAAAAATATGTGTAATTAGTAATTACATCACGCAGCGACGATCACCACTTCATAGTTCGTATCAAGCTTATCTTACGGCACCTCTTACACCCATAGGTGGTACAGTTTTTAAAATTACGAATCCAATAGTGCACTGCCGGTCATGTTCAAGCCGAAACCCCATCGGGCTCTAAAGGTATGATGTTATTCTGAGCAGTGTTTCCTTGAAACTGTGTCAGAATATATATATATATATGTATATAAGATATAATAA
>NW_014040257.1:0-9542 GCF_001186125.1 Sphaeroforma arctica JP610 | reverse complement strand
TGTGTGTGTGTGTGTGTGTGTGTGTGTGTGTGTGTGTGTGTGTGTGTGTATGTTTGTTACTACTATATATATATATATATATATATATATCAGTCTTGTGGTTGATTGTTTTGCCCGTGCGATTGTTGTACGTTGAAGCACTAGAATTATGCTCAGAACTACCGCAATTCAAACGCGACCATTATAACTACATGTTCCTTGATCTGTTTCGTTTGTATTAACGTCTTCAACTTATTACTAAATTCAGGTATTTGTCTGCCGTGCTTCTACTGCCTCTTAGCGACCTCATCGATGCTGCAAAGGATGTTTTTTTTTAATGTACAATCCACTTCTTTCCTAAAATTAATAGAACCAGTCCAGTTCCACGAGTGTATCAGATCTAACGCCGTTCAATGCCACTTCGCATTTGTTTCGAATATGTGTCCTTGGAGCAAGGTCGTGCGGTAAAACCTGCTTAATAGAGAGGTTCGTCGACGGGTTATACAACACAGAGACAGTATGTTTATACACTCATATTTAAATCCGCTCATTACAAGGATCATGAATGTTTTGTATGTCGCATAACTATATATGGTCGTTGGCTGATATTTAGGTACCGTACTGACATATTGTCGTTGATGTACTTCTGCTATGGTATAGTACATGGATTTAAGCCTGCTTATTGTATGCAAACAGGGATTGATGTAGTGAAAATATTCGGTAATTGGATACATCACACCTACTTGATTTATCATTGTCTGACGATTGCGTGATTATGTGGTTGATTTACATATATTTCTATTGTGATGGCTGCATCGAAATAACTGTTGCCTTGGAATTACAACTTAATTTCTGAGTGACTACCGATTTCAATGGAAATGAAAACAATTCGTAACTGGCAACTAATATAGAAAAATCAATTACTGACCAGTATTATGATGATTAAGGAGTTTCAAGAAGCAACACTCAGAATTTTTCTGGCAAAATCTGGTGCTGACTAGTATTCGAGTGACCTAATCCTATGTCTCCTCAAATATGTATACCCTGCAGGAACCTACCATCGAAGACACGTATGAAGTTATCACAAAAATGGGCAATGAAATGGTCACTACCCACATCCTTGATACCGCCGGAGAGGTGTGTAAACTGCCGTAGTTGCATTTTTTGGTCTCGGCTTCCACTCGATCAAGCAGTCGCCGATTACCTTGACATTCACACCCATATCCTTGTTGTATGTTTTTGTACCTTGTACCTCAATATATCTGTCTCTTTTCTCACCTTACAGGAGCTAAGTTCCGGAATGTACAGTTCATATATCAAGAAAGCTGACGTATGTGGGTGAGCCTCGGATATATTAGCCAGTCTTTCTTGTATTTATAAACATTCTAGTGCTTTTCGAGCAGATCAAGGTATCTCACATGCCATTTTAATAGTTGTAGAAGTTACAATCAAGTACATCAATACTATCCTCTGTCGCTCTGATTAGTCAAGTTTGTAACAATTTAAATTCAAGCGCCTTTGTCTGATTTGATCCCTTTCCTCGTATCTCACTTCTGTGGTTACTTGTAGGGATTTGTAGTTTGCTACAAGGTGCAAGATCATCAGTCCTTTACGGTCGCGTGCAAAATGATGGCCGAAATACGAAGATTACGTTACGAAGATGTAAGTAAGCAACACATATGTTCCCTTATTCCACACACGTGTGTCGATTTTGTACATCTGCAGTTCATCGTATATTTCACTCAGGGATTCTGTCATTTTTTTTTATCATATCAGGTCCCCCTCATACTGGTGGGGAATGATTTTAGCGGATCAGACAATCCAACTGTGGTAGTGACGAAGCAAGAAGTAAACGATCAATGCAATCTACATCAAATACAACAGTATGTCGAGGGCGGAACACGGAGAGAAATATTCCAATGAGTCATACGAAAAGAAGTTAGAAATAGCCCTACAGTACATCATTTGATTTTGTGTATGCACATTCGAATATCTTCATACATTATCGTGTGTGATTTAGAACTTTTCATAAGCCAATATAACCGCTGACTCGCTTAGTACACCATGTCTTCTCAGGAGGTATTCGATATCAGCGGAAAATCATACTAATGTATCTGCACCGTTCGTGCTTATAGCGCAGCTTCTGCTAAAGAATCCACCTCCCAAAAAGGTATGAAAGTTGCAATAAGATACTCAGCTTGTCCCCAGTTTACATGTCACGTGTCCTAGTATGTTCTGCTAACGAATAAATTCAAAAAGGGGACGAAGATATACCCAGCCTATCTCGGGTTTACTTATCACATGTCATGCATGTTCTGTTGAAGAATTCACCCCTAAAAAAAGATGATGAGCGCAATGAGATGCGCAGCTTATCTCGAGTTTACTTATCACGTGCCATGCATGTAAAGAGATAGATACAATTAAATGGGACCAAGAATGATTTGCGTTTCTTTTGAAGCTCGGCACTTTCTCAAGCATCCCGCGATAACCAGACACCCTTGATGTTTTTGTAGCGGAAAGATAAAATTCCCGGAGAGGAGTAACCCGTAGACTCATATGGAAGAAAGGATCAACAAATGGATAATTGTTGACTCAGCCTCATCAATAATTAAAATATATTTAGATATCACGTACTCAAGAAATTAGGAGCCGCAGACATTAAAACATACCAGTACATAGGAAAGAACAAAATGATTATTTCGTGTTTAATATTGTAGCTTTTGCACGGAAAGTGCTACTCAACCCAAAATCAAGAAGCGTTGCATCTGGCATGGTTCAATTCGCATGCTAATCTTGCTGCAGTTTTAACGAAATCTTAACTAAAGACACCTGGCCCGTTTCCCGACCACCATCTGTTTATATTAATGGGGAGCGGCTCTCTCACACAAGGCCACCAATAGTAACGGCTCCTATACCCATGACGCACTTGAACTCTCCCCCGCCTAGGTGTTTGCCGCGACGTCCTTCCAAATGTATGAGTACAATGCCTCTCAATCTATACGTTTAGCTAACATTTGCCAGATACGCAGCTTGCTGAGATATAGTAGAACGCGAAAGCGTCATAGCACCTTCACTATTAACTTCATTTAAAAGCCAACTTATATGCTGTTCTATGTTCTATTTATCCATCTCCGAGTCCAGGCATTTGTTCTTCGTCTATCTGATACGGCATGATCATAGCAGATGAGCGACGCACCATGATGCTCGATCTATTCCTTGTAGGTTCTACCACAACCTCGTCTTCGGGAGTGAGATCGACATTCACACTCTCTGTGGCTAATGCGGCCATTTCTTCCATTCTACGAACGCAATCTTTTATTTCATCGACGGGGCAGTGCATCACGATCTCGCCAATCCAAACTGTGAACGAGTAGAACGATTAGATGGACGTAAGCATCGCACAAGAGATAATAGGAGGAAGATGAAAGCCAATGACAGACTGCATTGTGCACCGATGCGACTTAACAATGGAATTGTAAGTTACGCATTCCACATAGTTCGTTGCCATCCGCAGTAATGTATTTCAATTTAGTATTGACAAGTAACATATAACATACTTGGAACCTGTGTATCGTATCCCATCACCATCTCACCACCCTTAAGCCATGCGGTTGCGCTTTTGACTCCGGGTGAAGCCGCAACCTTGTCCATATAGTTGCCATCTAGAAGCTTCCCGGTCTTGGGGCAGCAAAGGAAGTAGGTCACTGCACCCTCCCCACTGTTCTTGACTATGGGTTTCACTGGGACCTGTCAGTGAACATGATTGATTGACTATGCTGACAATAGATATGAGACAAAAAAATCACATCTATTCGTTTACTGCAGCATGCACTCCTCGCCACATTAAAACCAATTGGCGACTTGAAGTATGACAACGAAGCCTACGGAAACATCCGCAGAATGCATACTTACGTTCATATTTGTCATGAGAAATTCTGCGAGCAGCTCCACCCCATACAGTTGGTTATTGAAGTACCTGATGGGACCCCCTAAAAATTGAACCAAGGTGTGAGAAAACATATATAGCTAAATCATGACCAACGATAATACGCAAACGAAGGCAATTGTTCATTTCAAGCACAATGCTCGCATCAAAATACACACCTCCCACCCTTGGGTTGCACTCGAGAAGAACAGGCCCGTGACTTTCTGTGTACATGCACTCAGTGTGAAACACTCCCTTGAAGAACCCCAGGGCTTTGATAACTTTCATGCAGTAGTCGATGAGTTCTCTTTGGACAGCCTCTGATGTGACTGATGGCGAATTACAACCGTTTTCTAAGAAGTAGGGCGGAGTAGGCTGTGCAAGAAAGTAGTGTATGTCTTTTAAACATTTAGAACCTGAGTATCTGACTCGCATCCTACACCAGCAAATGATATAGTATCTACTAAATTTTAATGAAGGCCATAGCACAGGTACATAACTTTGCCGTTCTATCGCGAGGAAACGAGATAGTTATCCGTTACACATAAACATGTGGCACACTCCATAAATATTTGGTTCAGTACTATTCTTAGCCGCGTACCATACCTTCCAATTGTCAGTGACTCGAGCATAGGTACATTCATTGTCCCACACGACAATATCAATGTCAAACTCTCCGATAGGGAGACCCTCAAAGTCCTTGGCGATGAGCAACTGTGATGTGATAGTAGGTAGAAAGTTGTACTAATATCAATGCACAAGTCGATATAAAGATGGACTCCATAGAATTACGTTTCTCACGAAACTGTGAGTCCGGTAGTTTGAGACGCGGGTGTTCTGTGAGGTGTGTGCATATGTTTATGCATATATGTGAGTGTCAGTGTTTGGTACAGGGTAATTTTACATACAAGTGCTTTGAAGGCACTGAACTTACTTCTTCGATCATGATGGGGGCATCGCTGGTAACACCTGGTGTATACGTAAGCACAGCCTCTCCTGTACCACCTACTTCCTCCAATGCACGGTCCACACTCTCATACAATTCAGCTTCATCGAAAGCTTTATAAACACCTGAGAAAAAAACCCCACAAAAGGTAGTTGATGTGAACGAGGAACATATCCTTTTCAGACAAGCAATGATCGCGATCACTTTGCACTGCACTCGCTGCAGCAACCTACCCTTCGACCCCGCACCGCTCACAGGCTTAATGATAACTGGATAGTCAATCTTGGCCATTATTTCCGTGATATCCTCTCTTTTGCTGAGTAGCGCCATTTTAGGAGCCGCTAACCCTGCTTCGTGGAGAGCTTCCCGTGTCTTATATTTGTCACGCGCCTTCTGAAACGCAAGGGCTGGGTTCTGCTTAATTCCCAGGTATTCGCAAACCTAGAAATGTCGTGTTAGAGAATCAGCACATACAAGAGCGTCGTAAATATTCAGCTGATTTTCCTTGATCATGGGGTGGGGGGGAAATGGCCCTTCTTGATGCAGGCATGCTAAGTAGACATGTGTTCACACAGACAAAAGAGGTATATACCTGGCCAAGAACCGTCTGCAGATTCTCTGTATGTGTAAATACACCGTCCATCTTGATTCCAGTTTCTTTCACAGCGTTAGCGATATTCAACGCCATGTCATCGTCATCCCATCCATCAACCGTGATCAAGTTATCATACCACTCTGGTAGTTGACATGAAGAACGAAACAACGGTGTTTGAGCGAACGTGAATCAGTTATGTCTTAGCACTTTCTCGCACGTTTCGTGTAGACATGCAATTGCATGCTATCAACTATTGTTGGACTCTAACGCTCAAAACTTAAAGTAGCCAGCGGCCAAAAATATATGAAGATGCATATACCTCTTTCTTGTTGTTGTTCTTCCACAACGGAACGCTCGCCCTCGGGCATTTTGGGTGACGCGAGATGAATTTCAACGGCGTATTTCTGCATGAACACGGTGTACCACTCCACCTGGTCATGATTCAATGTGTATGGTTGAGAAAGTTGGACAGAGTCCAAAAAGACTACAGTGGATGAGAATTTCGGAGTGAGTCCAAGTCTTTTACGACCTGACCCCTCCAATACTACAGAATAGCCAACCGCACTACTATCGACTCATAAGCACAAACTTAGAATTGTGGTGGGTTGAAGTCAGACTTGAAATTCCTACTCATGAAATACATTGTGCCCTTATCTGACAGCGGAGCATTATTTGAATAACCAACCATTACTACTTACAATGCTGACATTTTCAATTTTATCAGCCCTATCTACCTATATGTGATGCATCACGTGCAAGTCATTCTGGGCAACAATTTCCAATTAAGTATGCATAAACTATTTACAGTGTGCGGAGATCTCTTATCGAATCGATTAATAGACATTGTTCGCTGCTGGTGGCAACAATGTAGCACTATAAATACACGGTAAGGTTGAGAAATAGTCGAGCAATGGCCGAAAGTATTGAGTGTAGTGTTTACCATGGGCACGATTTATACATAGTGAAATACACCTAGAGAATGTGGCATGGTAATTCAAATATACCCAATTCAACGCCAGAGCGCCCATGCCACATGTTGTAAATGAATGATGCGATAGGACCAGGCACTTGAGACCTTTCATCTGTTCTGCCTGCGCCTGAGTGATTTGAGGCCAGTCGATATCCTCGACGGCCGGGGCCAAAGTTGCTTTGTATGACATTTTCAGATATATATCGATACGGAACCTTTTCAGGTATTCTGTTATCGAATATTTATAGTTTGCATTCCAACGAGCGAGTTATATACATATATTTGGAGACAGCTGCGCACAATACAGCCACAAATTGTACGTAAAAAAAGCTAATATGCCCTCTACTTTTAAGAAAAATATTACCAAATAAGGCTGAAAATATTAAATCCTACACAATAAATTCCAAAATGTGCCCGCGTTTTTGTGAATATTTGTAACCAGCCTGTTGAATGTAGCAACCACTATTTAGGGTTATATTGGCCACTGGTATTAAAACTAGTTGCCAGCAACCCCTGAAAACGTCTGAGAAAAAAAGGTGGTATATAGACTATAAAAACTAAAACTGATGACCCTGAAGAAATCCTAATGAAACACAAGAAGTTTAGCCTGCTGGGCCTTGGGGCAAAATTAAAAATCAATTGTTTAAGAAGGCTATGTCAATATGATGTGTTTATGTACTAAAAACTGTAAAATGCGCCCTGAGTATTGGGACACGCGAACTTCTGAACAGAATTGGTTCATGTTTATTTTATTTCTCTTTTATATAAAAGAGAATATTATGGAATATTTATACCGTAAATAAACTGTGTTGAAATTGTGGGAAATATTATTCCAGCGTGGGAATATTGGGTGAGCGTGGGTCAATAGAAAAACCAGGTTTGGGTTTAAACCAAGAGGGGAAGTTTAGCCTGGCCCGAAACCACCCTCAGAAACCATAATCAGGGTTGATATGTCAGCTCGGCAGAGGTATGGTCTTGGAGAAGTGTATGTGTAAAATATTTGTATTTGGGTTTAGCAAGACACTTTGTGAGGAGGTCAACTGGGTTTTGGTGGGTGCTGACTTTGCTCAATGTAATCATGCCAGATTTAGCACAGTCGCGGATGTATAAGCCCGGACCGCGATATGTTTTAGGCATTTGGCAGTGCCCGTGCCGAGTGCGACCTTAATAGCAGATTTGTTGTCGACGTGGATGTGAGTCGCGGACGAGATAGCGAGTCCCATGGCATTGAGGATATTCCGAATCCATGCGAAATCTCGTGTAGTCTCGGACTCGGCTATATACTCCGCTTCCGTCGAGCTTATGCTAACTGTCTTCTGTTTCTGGTTGCGCTAGTGAACGGGAGAATTGTGTACCAGTGTGTGACTTACGTGTGAGGGGAATAGTTATGAAGGCAACAAGATCAATGTCATCCCTAAGGGTAACCAGACCAACAGAAACGGACCGCCGGTAGGCAACCCTACGCCCAGACATAGGGAGGTCAAGAACTGTAGTGAGATTGATTGCAATTGGCGAATGACCCAACATGAGCCGAATGGTAGATGGAATGGAAGGCACATAAAAAATTGTAAACACTTTACCGAGAAGTGTGCCGACTGTACCGGGACTGGAGGTTACCACAAGTATACATGCAAGGTGAAATCAAAAGTTGAAGTTAAGTGACAAACATACCGGGTCTTGTCACTAAGACCAAAGGACGCACCTCAAGACGAGCGCGTAATCCTTGATATACGAGTTAACGGACATGAAATAAAAGCGTTGTTAGATCCGGGCTCGCAAATTTCATGTATATCCTCTAGATTCTGTAAAATCACAGACGTAACTTGTAAGTCAGAGCCAACTATGTTGAAACTGGCTGATGAAGGAGAGATCACTTGCAGAGAAATGGTAATCGATCTTAGGTTACATTAACAGACCAACGTACAACAGTTACTAAGGCAGTCATATGTAACACTTCACCAGACTATGATCTCATAGTGTAAACTTCGATGGAAATTACTAGGTTTCAACTATATTAAACTAAAATACAATTTAGTCAGTTAGGATTTAGCAGTGGTAGCTTGTGTAAGAATGATCGGGACTGTCGGAAACCTGTTTGTTATGTTCTGCGGCGAACATATCAACAGTAAATGGACCCCATCGTGATTGAGCGAGGTTAAACCATTTCTTATTTAGCATCCAATCGGTTGCTAATAACACCTGGACTGTTTTCTGGTAGTCGGACACAAGTCGAGAGAGCATGTCAGGAAGATGGTCATGTATTCCTGGTATGTGTGTTATATTAAAAGCGAACTTAGCAATAATGTCATGCCAGCGGCTCACCAACTGTGAATCAGGGTTTATATCTTTTAAGTATGTTAAAGACTTTTGATCACAGGCGACAGTAAAGTAACTTCCATAAAGGTGGTTTTTAAACTGTCTTAGCGCAGTAACTATAGCAAGGAGCTCTTGTTTAACGGTAGGGTAATTCCGTTGACTCTTATTATAACTCTTGCTAAAGAATTGTATGTAGCGCGGTTTACCATTTATCGTTTGGTAAAGCACTCCACCTACCGCTCGATCTGAAGCGTCGGTTGCTACTTGGAATGAGACACCATCCACAGGGTACTGCATGATGGGTGCGTCCATTACTTTACTTTTGACTAGTTTAAATGCATCATCACATTCTTTAGTCCAAAGCTTTCCCAAAGGTCCTTTGTGCAGCCGTAGGTGACTGAAAGGCTTTAAGTAATGAGAAATATGCGGTACCGAATCCGAGAAGAAGAGAACAAACCCACACACAGAGTTCACATCTCTTCCAGTAATTGGTGTTGATAAATCCAACATAAACTGTTTCTTGCCAGGATCAATTTCTACCCCTGCTGCAGATACTTTGTAGCCAAGTAAGTGTATAGTATCTTTAGCAAAAGAACACTTATCTTCGTTAATCTTAAGTTTAGCATGATTAAGTCGCTTTAAGACTTCTTTAACGAGTTTATGATGTTCATGTGCTGTCTTTGTAAAGATAACTATATCATCTAAATAGACTGATACGTTATACGACAGGTCCGCAAATAGTTCCATCATAACTTGTTGGAAGAAAGAAGGTAACATGTGTAAGCCTTCAGGTGCACCTTTAAACTGGCAC
>NW_014040258.1:90551-92432 GCF_001186125.1 Sphaeroforma arctica JP610 | reverse complement strand
AGTCAGTACATTAGTCCTGGGATTCCTGATTCTATTGGTTAGTACATTAGTCCTGGGATTCCTGATTCTATTGGTCAGTATATTAATCCTAGGATTCCTGATTCTATTGGTTAGTACATTTGTCCTGGGATTCCCGATTATATTGGTCAGTACATTAATCCTAGGATTCCTGATTCTATTGGTCAGTACATTAGTCCTGGGATTCCTGATTCTATTGGTCAGTATATTAATCCTAGGATTCCTGGTTCTAATGGTCAGTACATTAGTCCTAGCATTCCTGATTCTATTGGTCAGTACATTAATCCCGGGATTCTTGATTCTATTGGTCAGTACGTTAATTCTGGGATTCCTGATTCTATTGGTCAATACATTAATCCATGGTCACTACATTAATCCTGGGATTCCTGATTTTCACGAACTTGTCAGTTCTCCTCACCTGTCCACTCGTGACTTCTCTGTGTGCGCTCAGAGTATACGCAGCGACGAGTAAAGTGGTGCTCTACGGCATCCTGCCGTTGGCAGGCGTGCTATATATAGCCAACGAATGGGAAGGTCCACATTCCGAGCTACTCGAGGAGTTGAAGTTGACTGTATCGTTTGTGGTGTGGTGGGTCGGTCTGGGCGTGCTCTCGTCCGTGGGTTTAGGTATGTATGAGGGTGCGTGGAATGCGGGAGTAGTCTAGGAATGTCGGAGCAAGCTTTGGAATTTGGGAGTAAATCCTCCATATTAGGCCGTTTGAATTGGAAACTGCTACCTGAGTTTGATATGTATTTCAATACCGTTATTGGATTCACCGTGTTAGCTGACTTCCCTCTCATATACATATGACAGATAGCGGAGGTTTGCACAATTGCACTTGTCTTTTAAAGTTGGGGGGGGGGGGGGGGTTTAAACGGTACGGTTTTGAATTCAGGAATTGGATTCCTGTTTGTGTATATATTGGCTACTGCGGTGCAGGAAGGTGTTTATTCTTGGAGATGACAAGTACAAGCAAGGATTCTAGATGTACATCTATGAACACATCCACAGACATATTCTTACACCCTCTCCCACGTATGCATATATATATATATATATATATATATTGTATGTATATGTATATGCATATGTGTATATGTATATAGTGCTCCCACGAGTATGTACATATCCTTTTTTTGTGCTAAATCCGCTTATTTCCACCTTGCATAAGCATGCGCTAAGATGTTTCGTTCCGTTTCTCTCACCTTTGAATTGGTTAGTGCATGCCATGTGTCCGTACGGGTCGTATACCTACGCACACCTATATCATATTTTCGCACTAGCCTACATCTATGTGCACATATCAAGAAACATAGGCCTCCACGAGTGTCCTATAGTTGTATTCTAGCCTTATCTCCCACAGGCCCTGGTATGCCATCAGGAGTTGAGTTGTATACTTATACCCGCATGGCTTCAAAGTGCTTCCCGTTGTACCAGACTATGGGACTGAACTTCAACATTGCCTCTACAAAGCCACACGTTCACACCACACCCAAGTATGCCTTAGGGTTTAGGGTCCAGGGGTTTGTCAGAAGCCTGTACTACATACACGCATACTAACCTCAAAGCGTTGTACTTCGCCACCAGGCACGGGCATGCATTCGGGTATCCTGTTCCTCTTTCCACATATCTTCAAGGTGGTTACTGCGGTGCAAGAGTGTGGCGTACACGATCTGAGTGTGCGCGAGGACACATGGTTCAACCCTGACCCCTTTGTGTGTGGGGCTGACGCCAAGAATGAGGCGTACGTCCACTTCTACCAGCTGTTCTTCTTGGTCTTTCCCGCCTCTGTACTGTGGGGTGCTGGGTAAGTATCTCGAAACGAATATATATATATATATGTATATATATAAATCTATATA
>NW_014040258.1:81818-89864 GCF_001186125.1 Sphaeroforma arctica JP610 | reverse complement strand
TATAATATTATATATACGTATATATATATGTGTGTGTGGGTGCGCGTCTGCGTCTGCGTCTGCGTCTGCGTCTGCGTCTGCGTGCATGTGTATACTCTCTCATTTCCGCCGATACTGACATCAATATACAGAACTGCCATGGGCGAAATACCGCCATACGCCATAAGCCGCGCGGCCCGAATTGCAGGAGAAGTAGACGAAGACTATGAGGACATCAAGAACTTGGCCGAGGGTTCAAGTACGAATCCCATACAGCAGATGCAGAGTTGGATGATAGGCTTCCTGCAGGTATGTTATGGGAGACTGGAGACCATTGCTGAATGAATCTGTAGCTCTGCGCAAATACGTGCATTGTTGCTTGCCGCTGTTGTGTGGGTAGAGTAGGTAGCTTTGTGTATACGTTGTGCATAGGAAGCACACGAGGGCACAAGCGTCTTGTGCATACAATATATATATACAGAAGGGGAGGATTGTCCTCCTGTAGGTGTGTTGTAGGAGTTATTACTTATGTGTTTAAGTGCAGAGAGAAACCGCTACCCATCCAGCTGTGTGTATGAAAGGCGTTTGGCTATGTATATAACCAATGTTGTGTCAGGAGGAAAGCATGAGCCATGATCGAAGGTACAAACATATGTGTAATACAACAGGTGTTGAGTTGAAAGACCGGCTATCTGCAGGTATGGTATCTTCCGATCTGACACACAAGCGATGAGGCAGGGGCGTAGTCAGTGCTGTGTGTTGTGAATAGAGATTCACACTTTTGTACTTTATGTTATGTCTTGCCTATGTGTGTGTCTTTTCAAGCACGTGGCCGTATGATATTAACACTTTTGTACTTTATATTATAATTTGCCTATGTGTGTGTCATGTCAAGCCCGTGGTCATGTGAGATTAACACTTTTGTACTCTATTATGTCTTGCCTATGTGCGTGTCTTACCACGCACGTTGTCATATAAAATTAGCGCTTATGTACTTTATGTTATGTCTTGCCTATGTGTGTGTCTTCTCAAGCACGCGGTCATATGGAATTAACGCTTGTGTACTTTGTATTATGTCTTGCCTATGTGTGTGTCCTATCAAGCACGTTGTCATATGAGATTAACGCTTATGTACTTTATGTTATGTCTTGCCTATGTGTGTGACCTATCAAGCACGTTGTCATATAAAATTAACGCTTTTGTACTTTATATTATGTCTTGCCTATGTGTGTGTCTTATCAAGCACGTGGTCATATGAGATTAATACTTTTGTACTTTATGTTATGTTTTGCTTATGTGTGCGTCTTATCAAGCACGTTGTCATTTCTGTATGTTCAATTGGTTTGTGTTCAAGTCTTGGTACTTTAAAGCGAATAGAAACACCATAGCTGTACAACGAATTGCAGAAGATTTGTTGCAGGTATGTCTGTTCTAGAGATGCACTATCTGTGTCCTGGTATGTTGGGTAAAATGCACAACGGAAATATGTATTAGGATAGATACCAGCCATGTATACTGTTTGTTTGTTTGTGGTACTCGATCTAAAGCTTACATTTATTCCTTTGCCTCTGACACTCACTACTTACAGAGGAACGGATTCTGGGGTGTGCTATTGATGTCTGCATGGCCTAATATGGCATTCGATCTGTGCGGTACGTACACTACACAACTGACCATATAGAAAGTTAGTAGCTTGTGGCACTCTGACGAGATGATAATCCGGGAACCCATATATATATTTCTATTTATTTTTTTATTTATTTACTTCTAGGGTTTATATATGTGTGTGGGTGGTGGGTGGGGGTGGGGTGGGGGTGTGTGTGTGTGTGTGCGTGTGTATGTGTATGTGCATATAGATATATAGAATATATACTATATATATATGTGTGTGTGTGTGTGTGTGTGCGTGTGTATGTGTATGTGCATATAGATATATAGAATATATACTATATATATATATGTGTGTGTGTGTGTGTGTGCATTTGTATATTGTAGATATATATTAGTATTTACCCAGATCAAATAATATCTCACGTACATTCGTACATATACAGGCATGCATACACACATTCACGTGATTTTAACCCATGCAGATACGCGTGCAATCACACATAGACACGCAATTTAAAACACATCCCTATCCACACATCCAACTCTTATCGCCCAAAATGTGCACACACTCATACACATACAATCACACTCGCACATACGCAAACTAATACGGATCCTTGCACGCACACATGCACAGGTATCTGTTGTGGTCACTTTCTGATGCCCTTCTGGACGTTTTTTGGCGCCACATTCATCGGAAAGGCTATTATCAAAGTCAACGGACAGGCAGGTGAGTATGCGTTTACTTTTATGCCTCACATCAGCAACGTTGGCCAAACATACCCTGATACCGTAGGCTTGTGATATCATTTCTCAGTCAATGCCGCAATCGAACGAAACGGCTTGAATATGTGTCGCATCAGCGACGTGATGGCAGATACTCTGATACGGTTTAGTTCACTTGTGCTATTACTACTAACTACTCAGTACTCAGTCGTGGTTAAACACTAGACGAATACTCTGATATGGTTTAGTTCACTTGTACTATTACTACCAACTACTCAGTACTCTGATATGGTTTAGTTCACTTGTGCTATTACTACTAACTACTCAGTACTCAGTAGTGGTTAAACACTAGACGAATACCCTGATATGGTTTAGTTCACTTGTGCTATTACTACTAACTACTCAGTAGTTGTCTAACACTAAACGACCTACTTCACGGCTTCAAACTCAGGGGCAGCAGCGTGATAGATAGAATAGTGAATGCGTGTATATATAGTATTTATTTACATGCAATGATATCCCTTGCTGCATGCCCTAGCAGTGGTCTTTGTTGCGTAGTGAGTTTGGGTATGGATAGTATTAATAAGCATGCAATCATATCCCTTACTACCTACCCCAACAGTGGTCTTTATCACGCTCTTCTCCGACAAGTACACACAAAGGATAGTCTCGTTCATAGACCGTATTAGTCCTGGAGACATGCACCTGGGTGACAAGCTAGGTCGGCTGCTTGCGGCACAGAGAGCGAGGTAGGTATTTATATTGTTCGATGCTGCAATACCGCTTTGTCCCGCTAATGATACCTGATCTGTGGCGTGTGTCTTATTGATCTCTCGTATAAGTGTGGGGTATATTTCTCTGGGAGAAACCAGGGTGTGTACTTGCGATAGGTGAGCGGTAGGTTGTTTCATTGGGCGAAGCTTTGTGATGTGTATCGTTAGTGATGAAAACGTGAGAAAAGTGAGAACGCTGTGGTTTTTGGTTTTGGTTTTGTTTGTTTGGGTTTTTTGGGGGGGGGTTGCGGTTTTAGGGTTTAGGGTTCAGTCAAGGTACAACGTCACGCCATGCCGATCTATTACGGGCATCCAGCCGCTTATAAATATTTATGTGTGTGTGCATACAGTCTCGTAACTTCGGAATGTATTGTTCAATTGTGTGAGCGTAGTTTGAGATCATATTCTATTTTCAACCTAATTTCTCGCCCATCCGCTCACTAGTTTCAAGCGCATCCCCAAACTAATTTAACATTAATTCATAATATGAACCATTGATAGGTTCCACGATGGTGGGGGTGGGCAAGACGGCCAGCAGAATATAGTGGCGTACATCGGCTCATGGGTGATGACGATATTGATATCAGGGTATGAGCAATTTATTTATATATATATATACTGTACATATACACGTCTGCCTCCTTCCAAATATGTGTTCTCGTGTGTGTACGGCCACAGGATATCAGGCCTATCTGTGCCATTGTTATGTGTGTGTTGTTACTTTTCTTCTATTAGTAACACACGTCTGCCTGCCTTCCAAATGTGTGTTCTCGTGTGTGTACGGCCACATGATATCAGGCTTATCTGTGCCATTGTTACTGTACATATACACCTCTGTCTGCCTTCCAAATGTGTTGTTCTCGTGTGGGTGCGGCCACAGGATATCAACCTTCTCTGTGCACTTGTTATGTGTGGGCTGTTGTTGCTGTTCTTCTATTAGTCATACACCTGTGCCCGCCTCCCCAATGTGTGTTCTCGTGTGTACATGGTCACAGGATATCAGCCTTCTCTGTGCCATTGTTATGCGTGCTTTTGATCTGCTCATGGTACACCGATCATCCATCCACTCCCTACCTCGCAGGTTTGTACTTTCGTGTGTGGAGCAATTCGCACAGAAGAACATCCACAGGCAGCAGAAGACGGCGATGGAGGATGTCCACAAGACCCGATAGCCTGGCTGTTTGCTTGCCTGCTTGATGTTCAGATGTCAAACTGATATGCCAGAATACGGAGCTTTAGTTAGGACTTCCTGATGGGGTGTACAATAAAATGCGCCTCACAAACAAACATTCCGAATAGGAATAGATTTTCACCATCAACCGGCCGGACACAGTGATCAGACTCACCCCGAATACCTCACCCAGCTTACTACGCACCGGAGCCAGATTCGGTTGCTAGGAAACGAAACTTCAGTTATTAGGATAGATCTTCTAATGTAATGTATAGTACTATGTCCATCGCAACAACCACGACATCCTCTGCTTTTAACTGTTTAGTGAGAGATTAGCCGGGATTAGGAACGTTAGTTATAATTTGCCGACTGGGTGTGTAATAAAATGGGCAGCGCATCAGACATAATTCCCCCAACTTGGCTTTCGAGAGCCATATATACTAGTATATGAACAATATAATTCGAATCACATAGTTTGTGTGCAGTACAGTGTACATTGCAGCAACTACATCGTTCCTTAGCTTACTACTTTCCAAAGACAGATTCCCTATACAACTGGACGTGTAATATAGTAAACATCACAGCATATACATCATTCCTCACCTTGCTACTTTCTAGAGCCAGACTCGTAGTACAACTGGGCGTGTAATATAGTAAACATCACAGCACATACATCATTCCTTACCTTTCTACTTTCTGGAGCCAGACTCGTAGTCCAACTGGGCGTGTAATATAGTAAACATCACAGCACATACATCGTTCCTCACCTTACTACTTTCTAGAGCCAGATTCGCCATACAACTGGGTCCGTGATGTAGTAAACATCACAGCACATACATCATTCCTCACCTTACTACTTTCCAGAGCCAGATTCGCCATACAACTGGGTCCGTGATGTAGTAATCATCACAGCAGATACATCATTGCTTTGCTTTCTACTGTCCAAAGTCATATTCGCTATACAACTGGGCGGGTAATAAAGTGAACATCACAACAAATACATCACTTCTTAGCCTATTACTTTCTAGAACCAGATTTGCTATACAACTGGGCCTGTAATATAGTAATCATCACAACGGATACATCATTTTAGTTTACTATTTTCCAGAGCCAGATTCGCTATACAACCGGGCGAAAAAAATAATGAACAGCGTAATACATTCTAGAACCAGATTCGCCAGAGGAAATAAAGCCAGATTCGCTGTACAACTGAGCGTGTAATATAGTGAACATCATTGTGAACATCAGAGCAAATACATCATTCCTTAGCGTACTACTCGCCAGAGGGAGATTCGCCAATGGAAATAGAGTCAGATTCGCTATACAACTGAGCGTGTAAATCAGAGCAAATCATTCCTTAGCGTACTGCTTGCCAGACCCAGAAACGCTATACAACTGAGCGTGTGATATATTGAACATCGCAGCAAATACATCATTCTTCAACACCCCTATGAGTCGCATCCCGCGTGATTGCAATGCGCTGCTGAGGCGATGGGTGATACAGCTTGATACGTCCACCAATTTACTAGCAACAAGTAGGAATACCCAACTTGGTGTTTAGTCTCTCGTTCTAACACAGTCCCTTTTCAGATAAGGCCCTATATCACGGCCATTCGATCAGCAAAGCCGGTACATAGATAGACCACCACGAAAGGGCTGCAAGAGGGGGAACTAATTTCCGGCGATATATCGGTAGGTAGGAGTCAGTCGAACAGGGCCTGAGCCCGGCTACGGACGATGGCAGAAGTATCACTGATCTCTTCATCTCGTGGAGGAGAGATGGCTCTAAGCTGGCACTTGATGAGAGGTTGTAGCTGAATGTACATAGCAATATATTAAGGACCGATAGAATAGTCTGTCTCTGTCGCTGTTTCTGTACCGTACTATCATCATCTATATCTGCTTCAGAATACTTTATCATGGCGAATACGGCATCGATACATTTGATGCTGCCCATCGTAGCAGGCATTCTCTACTACATCTTCCTGAGGGCAAAGCCCGTCGGGTAGGCAAGGTGTTTTCGGGAGTCTGGATGCAAGTTTAGCTGGTGATATGGGGTAGAAAGGACACAAGCGGACTGGCCCACTACCTTCCGCGGGTGCTCGGCCATATCACTCTCAATCGCAGCATGTACGGAAGTCTGTACAGAACCTATTCAATCATCGTCGATCGTCATGCGGTCGCCTTTTGAATCCGCCGGTTGCTTCCGTGGATATTCCCACACAATGCACGCTGAGCTAACCCACGTACTGTATTTATCCCCTTCCTCGGATTCGACGGATATATATAAGTTCATTACTTCCTCTTTTCAACAGCCTGTGGAGTATAGTCCTTTGGCGATATACTTGGCGTGACGGTTGAGCTCCTTCCTTCGACTTAAAACTAACCACTAGGGATTTTCTCCATTTAATATACTGCTTCGTTAAATAAAAATAAATCCACGGGTTCTTGTAACTCGCTGATAGACTCATTCAATATCTTGTGCATTCGTTCTAAGTGTTTAATGTCGCACTCAGCTTCTTATTCGGTCATTGTGGACCGAAGACCCGGGTGTATCGATAATAATTAGTACCTCTGGGGAGCAAGGTATTATGAAACCGACCGGGTATCTGGCACGCGTTAATTGTAATTTCAAAAAATGGAGGGGGGAGGGGGGGGGTTGTGATATGTCTCACACCACCCCATAACGAATTTGTTACATGTAGTCGAAACCAAAAAGCACTTCACATTGGTTTGGTATTCAATCCGATATATAGAAGTACATCACCTATGTTTTAAACAGGGTTTCCGACCCATAGTCACAGCCTGAAAATACATGTAGGAGTAGTGTGGTGTGTACTTGTTGGGACAGTGATGAGTACCATCCACACCGACTTCTTCAACGTATACTGCAGGTACGCTTATTATAGGGAAATTAAGATTTTACTCCCTATTTGTAATATGGCTGGCATCGATTCCGTATCATAATACATGTTTATATCTTCGTCCTCACAGTATGTATTGATGACAGGACCGAGCCATTCCACGGATCACAGTTGTCCTTATTTCCCCACAGCTTAGAGACGTATTTGGTACTGAAAAAGAAATCCTTTGGCATTTGACCAACTCAATAGACCAATCATAATCATCATAAGCTTTCCAATACAAAATCAGCAAAGCACTCCTGCTTATAAGCTTAAGCACGTGGCTTGACTGTTGATGTTAGAGCCGTTCGTGCCCCGCTCACAAATGCATTGGTGTCGGATTTGCTTGCTGAAGGTTCACCCTTCTCCAAGGATGAATACAGATCTCACGGACTCGCCCCCATGTTGATTAAAGTATCCGCTCCTGTTTCTCACTATACACGAGTATGTCCTGATTATACGCTGTGCACAAGCACGACTCTAATTCACGCTAACATAGTAAGTCTCTGCTTTACGATATGTATGAGTACGGCTCTAATTTGGCTGCTATATTCTGTTTGAACTTCTGTGCTCCTATCGTTCCTAGACTTTACTAACTTACAATTCATTAACTGAAGTATAGTATCTCTAACCGTTATAATACATTTAACATGGTCCGTGCTAATCCAAACGATAAGTTGCGCGCATTTCCCGTTAACGTCTCATCTCCAAGCTATCTAACACATACATACATACATATATATATATATATATTTATATATATATATATATGTATGTATATGTGTGTGTGTGTGTGGTGTGTGTGTGTGTGTGTGTGTGTGTGTGTGTGTGTGTGTGTGTGTGTGTGTGTGTGTGTGTGTGTGTGTGTGTGTGTGTGTGTGTG
>NW_014040258.1:68335-77348 GCF_001186125.1 Sphaeroforma arctica JP610 | reverse complement strand
ATATATATATATATATATATATATATATATATATATACTATATATATATATATATATATAGTAGTGTGTGTGTGTGTGTGTGTTTGTGTGTGTGTGTGTGTGTGTGTGTGTGTGTGTGTGTGTGTGTATGTGTGTGTGTGTGTACACAAATTTAGCTGGATTTAGCGAACCATGTTAATTCCTCCACTGGTTACACTCAGTAGAACAACGAGTTGTTATATTCCTAATCTGCATACTTGCAGCTGCATATCTACGCAGATGCGCTTCCAACTTTACCACATTCGCAATACAAATTTAACACCACATATAATAGGTATCCGTCATGTACTCAACATACCCATATCAGCAGCAGCAACATTCAGCAGATACTTCCAGACTTCACCACGGATCTCATGGGGTACGCCATGCACTGCAAGATCCCGCATACTGTTTACGTCTACGTAGACTTCATGACTGAGTATGTCATTGAACTCGTCCACTGTCGCGTACATGGTGTTTCTGGTAAATGAGATATAACGTTAACTATACGTTTGTTATGGGCTCGTGTATACTGCTAGAGCTTATTATACCTCAGTGCATAATCGCCTGTCAGCACTATTGTGGGAGTCTTTAACCCACTATGTCTGTGAAGTTATGGTACTGGTGGTCTCGGAGCACCTCCAGTGACTGCCAATAACTGGGGCTCTGCGCAGGCAATTGGCAATTAACGGACTACAACACTATATAGGATTAAGTTCTGAATACGATAGGTATTCCAGTGCTAGAAAGCTTGAAAGGCGAATTGCGAGCTACACATAGCTAGTACTATAAAATAGAGAGCATATACATATTGCATCTGCAGTGGGTCTACCGCTGTAAAGCTAGGTTGTAACTCCTACGTATAAGTGGATGCTTGCGCAGGAAGCTAGTGTGTATACACGCCATGGTTTTATATTTATTTAGGTGAGTGCATTGCGCAGGCCACAGCAGGAAATGAGAATGACACAGGCTGACATGGGGACAAAACCTGCCCTACTTATTTATAGACCCCTATATGTGAATATAGGGCGTGATTTGCCCTTATATTTGTACCACACTAAAATAATATCGATGTATCGTTGTGTACTGTTCATACTCGACTTTTTTTGTATTCTCTTGTTGTTGTTGACCAAGAGACAACCCCTGTCCTGTATTCAGATCCTGAGATCCAGGGGAGCTCAGATAGCCTTGAACACAAAGTTTCCATAGCCTTCTTCTAAACATCCATATACAAAATGTCACAGCTGTAGCAGCTGTAGTCAACTCCGACCCCAAAATGGAACACGCTATGAGAACAGTGAACAGCCATGACTAAGTAGTATTTAGGTGAAATACCCATCGAACTCCCAAATAGATGGTTTGTTGCACAAGGTATATAGGGCTAGGACGGAGTATATGTGTTGCCTACTATAGAGACCCGGTGGCCGAACCCCTACCCCTCGGGAGATAAAGTCCCTCGGATCTATACTGCTATCTAATCGGGATGTGACCCTCGATGGGGACATTATTCACTTCTCGAAATATATTAAATATACTGTACGTAAGTATTCCATTGCTTGTTCTACGTTTCATGCTCGTCCTATCGCAAACGGATTCCAAGTTGAGAGCGAGCCAAATATTTATAACAATGATTGACCTTCACTGGGTCTTAGGCTATATTTCAAACCTCACTTCTTACAGTTCAACACAATGACAGTAATTAAGTGCGATAGTATATTCTCTGCTGATGTTCCCTCCGCCCTCTCAACCCGAGGGCCGGTGGTCTGTGCATACACAATCTAATTGTGTAATATCGCCTGAGGATAATGCATCTCCTGGGTCATGAAGAGCTGGTAGTATTTCCTACTTGTTGAAAACTCGAAACAAGAAGGACCAGGGTTTAATTTAACATGGGGGGTATATGGTGCGATAGAGTGTGTCGCGTCTAACGAGACTCATGGAGTCAACTGAGGACTCATCAGTCTCCGGCTTAGTGTACGGTACGGCTGATAAGCCCCATCAAGCAGATGGTGTTGCCGCTAAAGCAACACCACTTATAATGCATGGCTGTTTAACCCGATTTACGCGACTTGTCGCCTACAACTGTTATGTGTAAACAAAATAAAATTGAGCCACGGGCTTTGCACGAATATAGTCATGGTCAGCGATTTGCTGCCAAAATACTTTCGATACATCTGTAAGATAAAGAAGCTTTCTTGGTCTATTATGAGTCGAAATCCAGTCATGAATACTTCATGATGGCTATCAAATATATCGATCCTGCCCTGACGCGCATTGCTATTGTAGGTTATTACAAAATACAACAACCAAACATTTATATGTAGTAGCGGACGGTAGTAGTTAGGACAACCGGTCCAGGGACAGATGTAACTAGACAGTCCCTCCCCTGAGCCTTAGGACAAACGTATTTAGGCAGTACATATGAACGTGTCGGTATACTGTCTACGGCAGTCTTAGTGTCTTACTATGAATACAAGACTAATGAGCCGGTTCCCTTAGTCGGCTTATTGGAGAGAGTATTTGTAAATACACTCTGCGGCCTACGGTACTAAATACTCGGACATAGTGAGAGAGAGCGCGCGAGGCTATCCGACCCTAATTTTTTTTGTAAAAAAATACATACTACGTACACGGTACAATACTTCACTTTTTTTATCCCCAATATTACGCACAAAAAAAAAGTGACGTCTCTAGAGAAGGTGTCAAAACTCTTTAACTTCGCCTCTTACAAATTTATGTGCTATGTACATAAATATCATATTTATGTATGAAGTGATGTCCTCACACGGATACAGAATATCATCATTGCATTTGGAGAGTACCCAAAGGGTTGGTGTAGTCTATTTATATCGCGGTGACATGCAGTAGGCATTGAGGTAAAGGCTTCTAACACATACAAATCTTCTTCACAATGCTGCGCATGGTATGCGGTCGGGGCTTGCTACCTAGTAACAACGTCAGAATCCAAAGTACACAGACGCCATTCAGCTATACTTCGCTTATTAACAACTATAGTCGATTTGCGTACGGTAAAGTAGGTGTTCGTCAATATGCTGCTAAGCGACCGACTGTAGTAGGCACTCCCTTAAATGCGCCCAGAGCTGGTCCAGGTGAGTATCAGTACTAGGTATCAGCAATGTGCGACTGTATTTCATATTCTGTTCATAGCCGTTGATGAAATGCGTGCATATTGCGTTTACCATACTTATCATACGCGGGTTAATATTGCTGCATTATATGTATATACTTTTGCACTTATAGAGCGTGGGTATATATTTCTGCATAAAATGATTTTGCATACACTTTCCCTACTCGAATGCTCTTGGTTAGTTTGAAGATATATATATATATATGTGTGTGTGTGTGTGTGTGTGTGTGTGTGTGTGTGTGTCTGAATGTGTATGTGTATGTGTGTATGTGTGTGTATGCGTGTGTATGAATGAGTATGCAACTATATATATCTATATATCTATATACATATATATATATATATATATATATATATATATATATATATATATATAATGTGTGTGTGTGTCTGTGTCTGTGTCTGTCTGTGTCTGTGTCTGTGTCTGTGTGTCTGTGTCTGTGTCTGTGTCTGTGTATATGTGTGTGTGTCTGTACTCGTATATCTTTATCTATATATATATATGTGTGTGTGTTTGTGGGTGGGTGTGCGTGTGTGCGTGTGTGTGTGTTTGTGTTTGTATGTACGTTGTATTTGATGTACGTACGTACGTATGTAGTAGTATGAAGTTAGTTGTTGTNTATATATATATATATATATATATATATATATATATATATATATATATATATACTCATGTAGGTGTATATGTTTTATATTTGTTTCAAAACTGATTTGTCTTTGCATATATAGATACTCGTGTATGCCACCGTCTCATTCTCACATGTGATTGCAATTATAGATCGATCCAAGAATATGATTGCCCTTATTAATGTGTTTATAATTGGTTGTCTTCGATCCTGTGCCATATTTATATTAACTCACAAACACAGTTGAGTCTCGCTGCTTGATGTTTTCACCAGCCTTTTGCTCTTATCTTCAGTAGCGGAACACTTTGACACCATTTGGCCGTAGGCACATGGTCTTGGAGAGCGCTGCGAGTTCGGTTTAAATAGTGTTTAGTCTGTCTGTTCAAATCTCAGTGTTTTAAGCTGAAACGCCCGCATCGTCTGTGATGTACACGATGATCGGAATAATCTGTACCCAGTGTTCAAGACCTGACGCTCAATCAATGCGACACTCCAATAGCGCCTTTTAAAAGACTTTTGGTATACTCTTGAGTGTCTATAGCATCCTTTACATCCTTGACATAAAGTGTGAACTCCATTGAACAGTTCGGTATGAGCCACCCAAGCGTACTTGTTCTGAGGTGCACCCCCCCATGGATCTGCCACGCTATCCACGGGAAGAATCAATCCAAGACTACAAATTGCACCCACACTCACATTCCCAGTACAATCCCCATCACCTCTCCTCTCAGCAACCATACCACGCCATATCAAGCTCAAAGCCACGCGCGAGGGCTTTAAAAGTATCAAAAAAGTGGGACAAATCGAGGGACCCTCAGTGACTGTGGTGCTCATAGGCTGGGTTATCATGAGTCTGACGGCCGGGGCTATGTCCATGTCCATGGATACAGGTACGTAGAACCAGTTGTTTAGGTATTGAGGTGCAGCTTTGCCCGGTGTGTAGCTCTATCTGTATGTATTTGCACCGCATATTCTGGGGGCGAGAGTCGGGTCTGTGTACTTAAGCAAAAAGGGCAATAGGGGGACTGTTGGTGTCCTGGGTGGTGTATGCCATATGCATGTATTTGGATATAAGTGGTGGGCTTATGCAGTGGACGCATTGGAATCATCAATCTATATATGAATCTACCCATATACACATATATATCAATATAGAGTCTACGTATCAAATTGGGGTGCACTGGTTGTCAGTCTTTCCTGTTTTGTCATGGAACTGCTATACTTTTATTCAGATAGCTCTGCTTCCATCCCACCCTGACTGTCTCCGTAGTAGGCCGTTCTCGAAGTTTAGAATCACTCGAGGATGCTCGAGATAAACACAAGCTTAAGCATGACTTGCATCGAATACAGCGACGATATCACGAATACCTGTACGGAGCTTTGGTGTATACATTCGTTATATTGGTTTACATGACACTTCCTGATATCTCCCTTCGCATTTTGCCACAGATCCCGATCAGACCGCCCTGCTCCTAGCCCGCCCAGAGCGGTTGCGCAATAAACTTTTGTCGAAGAGTTTAGATCTACTCGAGAGAGAGCTCAAGATAATCATGTCTTGTACCGAGTATAGCGACGACGTCAAGCGTTTGCTATTGCAGGATGAATTCTACGCAGACACGCTGCTGACTTACTGGTGAGACTTGGTTGTAGATATGAAATGTTTTACAAGACATACACATATTTATATAAATGTCTGTGTGTCTGTGTGTCTGTGTCTGTGTCTGTGTCTGTGTCTGTGTCTGTGTTTGTGTCTGTGTCTGTGTCTTTGTCGTTGTGTGTCTGTGTGTCTCTGTGTCTGTGCGTGTGTCTGTGTATGTGTTTGTGTCTGTGTGCGCGAGTGCGAGTGTTAACTACCTCAAAGTATACCCATGCTTACCTATCCACCCCCTAAATACGCTGCTTCTTCAGCACACACCCCGGTGTCAACGTGGAGATACGGAACTATGCCGCCCACATCTTAGAGGTTGCTTGTCGATTACCAGAAATGCATCAGACTGTGGTACTGGAGCGCGGGTTTCACCTAAAGATCATTGAAGCACTGACTGAGAAGGACCCCAGTTTATATGTCAAGAAGCAACTGGCCACTGCCTTGTGCAACTTTGCGATACACTCTCAGCCGAATGATGAGGTGTGTGGGTGGGTTGTTGGGTAAGCGTGTATGGATATCTGTGTGCATGCACACGTATTTGTTTGTGTTTGTGTATATAAATATACGTCTTGAAATGTTTTAACAATATACATATACACACATAAACAGATATATATATATATCTATATCTATATCTATATATATCTATATATATATATATATATACTGATGTACATAGCTCAAGTACATGCACGCAATCATACACTCACACTTGTAGGTGCATGCAGAAACGTTCTCTCCAAGGTATCGATGGCGAAACAGGCACTTATTTTTGGCGAAGCTGATGTTATGTTAGCTGCTCTACTTGTACCACGACAACATGTATCAAGACAGCGGAGCCAGAAGTGATCATACATATAAATAGAAACATATAAGTATACTACACACATGCAGACATACTTGCATACAGACATTCATATATGCATGCATACTTACTTACTTACTTACTTACCTACTTACTTACTTACTTACTTACTTGCTTGCTTGCTTGCTTGCTTGCTTGCTTGCTTGCTTGCTTGCTTGCTTGCTTGCTTGCTTGCTTGCTTGCTTGCTTGCTTGCTTGCTTGCTTGCTTGCTTGCTTGCTTGCTTGCTTGCTTGCTTGCTTGCTTGCTTGCTTGCTTGCTTACATGCTTACATACATACATACATACATATATACATATATACTCACTTACTTACTTTCTTGTACACACACGTACACATACACACATACATACAAGCAATAGTACCATCGCACGTATAAGTAGCCGGACAGTCATTTCCCACAGGGCATCGATGATATAGCGCTTGCCTTAGGCGAGGGTGGTGTCGCTGAGCTACTCGTCTGGTACCACGACAACACGTACCTACTGCGGCGTATTCATATAACATACGCCTCATACCCTGATGCATTTGAGTTGGTATATACCTACTCACACTTGCTCATATGTCTGTTGCTGAATGATCTCCATAGGGTATCAACGACATAGCGCTTGCCTTGGGTCAGGCTGGTGTCGTGAAGCTGCTCGACCTATACCACGACAACACATACCTCAGGCGGCGTAGTCAGGAGACTGCAATGGAGCGCGTTTCCGCCACGTGTGTGGCATATGCTGAAACGAAGACAGAGGGTATGGTTCACATGGATTCTCGTCATTTTATAGTTGTGTCTGACTCTACGTGTACAAGTACCTGGCGCAGGTGTATGTACGCAGTTCATATTTGTGATATGTGTAGATAAATCTTAACCAATACACCTGCAAATATGTGTATATATTCGTAAGTAGATGGTATATATATATATATATATATATATATATATATATATATATATATAGTGTGTGTGTGTGCATGTGTGTGTGTGTGTGTAAAATATTTAATTTATATATTTATCAATTTTATTTTATTTTTATTTTTATATCTATATATATTTGTACGCAGATGTCAGATTAGCCGGCCTTACCGAAGCTGAGTGGGCGCAGATGCACAAGTACGCGGCGCTGGACGCCAAAGCGCGACAGTCGTTTATGTATGAGTTTAAGTCGTCTCTGGTGGAGAGTGGCGTGTTGATGTATTTCCATACTGCTGCCGGAGGACTGGTATGTTGTATGCATAGTGTTGATTATTATTAGCATGTGTGCGTATATGTGTGTATAGATTGGTGTATTTCATGTGTGCATAAATGTATAGGCAGATACGTGTATATGCGTGTGTGAATGTACGTGTATACAGGTGTGCGTGTATGTTTATGTCTGTGGTCATGGGTGTTTCTTGTGCTTAACGTGATGATCGTGGCGGCTATTCGCGTACGAGTTCAAGTAGTATACTGATTTACTTTCACATGCTTGGCGGTGGACTTGTGTCTGTTCATTGGTAGATATGAGAGTTTACATACATATATATATACATATATATATATATATATATATATATATTGTAATTGGTGCATGACATGTGTGACACTGAGTCCGTGCGATGCGTGACACTGAGTCCACGTTACGTGTGATATTGAGGTCACGTGACGTGTGACGCTGAGTCCGCAAATGGACTTGTGTGTAAAGGGCGAGTTTGGAATGCGCATGATATACATAGAGCATGGTGGAATGTTGTATATCAAAGACTTACTTTATGTAAGCTAATAATTACATACATAAAACTAAGTTGCTGTATATGGATATGAGAATCAAAATTATTTTAAAAAGTAGACTTAGAACTTTAAAATAGTGTACAGTATATAGATGATGGCGACAGTATCCAGAAGCGAACAGTCGTCACCAGTAAGGCCAGCAGTTAGTGCCCGTGGGAACTAACCTGTTGTAGGCATCATAAGGGCGTCATGGTTTGTATATTCTGCTACACGTGTGTTCATGAACTTCTATACAAACCCACATAAAATACGTAATCTCCCAACGTTCTCGTGTCTTATCACTCCCATCTACAGGTGTGGGGTGTGGCTGAAAGCATACGCGCAAAGAAGCCTTGGAAAGGTACTGCGTGTTATCTTTTTTTTGTATCGCATTTGGCCTGGAAGCGTGTATAAATTCGGCATTTGTTCCAAATATTTGAAAGTTTGGTATCTCCCTTCAGCCGCCTCTCCATCGTCTAAGCCGACAGCCTGCACACAAGATTGTCCCATGGGCGCGTCCCTGTCTTTAATTCCTTTCTCGATGATGAGGCCTCCCATCAACTCAGTATATTATGTGACGTGCTAGTTTAAGACATGTTTTTTATTCGAGTATGTCTGTCACCACACTCTCCACTGAACCGCACGTATTCGATTTCAATTTTATAGAGGTTGCCAAATATGGACTGCGCACATCGCTGGTGACGTGCCTGGTCCCAATCTACTTTGTTGGAGCGAGTGTGACCATCTATAACTACGCACGCAAACAGGTATGATGACCAAGCACATGAGTAGAAGAGTGAAGAATTGGTCTTTGTATATGTAGTATGTAGTTTTTCTGCATATACATGTATATATTTGTATATACATATATACATATATATATATATATATATAAATGCAATAAATATGCAGTATTTATAAATAATATAAATGTATATATATATGTGTGTGTGTGTGTGTATGT
>NW_014040258.1:65538-67880 GCF_001186125.1 Sphaeroforma arctica JP610 | reverse complement strand
TGTATGTATATGTATATGTATATATATGCGCCATACGTATTTGCGGTTTGTTTTTCTTCGAAACGGTGTCTTTGTTTCATTTTTGCCACATTGTGGTCTAACACGGCATGCCTTCGCCTACGTTCCTTTCCCTGCTTCCATCATCTATCTGGACAAATAGTGCGAGGATTCGTTTGACATCATGGTACTGAACAGTTCCGCAATGATGACACTTATCCCGTGGTACTTCATTCTGCCCAAAGGTAAGCTATAGTTCTACGCGTACATATTCACAGGAGAACTCATGTGCCAATTCGTCCTTTTCCACTTGTGTGTCTGTTTGCTCATTCTCTTATGGTTTGTGATGGGGGAGTATATGACTGTAAATGACTCGTCACAGGTGTGCAGGTTACATGTTTACATGTTGACACTACTATCATTGTATATTTTGACGTCTGTGTCTGTATATTTAAATGTGGTTCCTCACACTACTATCAATATATGCTATTACGTCTGCCTCTGCTTATAAGTTTATATGAGCCATACATAGGTGTGGTTCCTCTCACTATTATCAGTGTATGTTTTTATTTATGTCTCTGTATATCTAATCATACCAGAGTGTGGTTCCTCACACTACTATCAATGTATGTTATTACGTCTGCCTCTGCTTATAAGTATACATATGGTTCCTCTCACTACTAACAGTGTATGTTTTTACATCTGTCTCTGTATATTTAACCATACCAACGTGTGGTTCCTCACACTACTATCAATATATGTTGTTATGTCTGCCTCTGCTTGTCGATTATACTTTCGTTCCATCTCTGACTTAAGTCTCAGTTTACCCCTCCCCCCCTTCCTCCTCCCCCTCTCACTGACTTATTGCTTGCTATTTATCACAGTCGAACGTTTCTCGCCCTTCTGGATTGGAGGCCATGTGGTGGGCTTTGTCTCCTTCTTCTGCTACCTGCTGTATACCAAGTATGCCCATTCTATCTACGCCTTATGTGCATTCCTTGTTGATAAATTCGTGTTATATTGGTGTGGCAAATCTGATGTTCCCGTAAACACACATGTTGACACCTTACCGTACCTACCTCAATCTAATTCAATAAATATACACACTTACGTTTGTGAGATGGTCCGCGATACAATCTCAATCTACACTTTGAGAATTAAATTGTATCACCACAGTAACAAATCGATTTACATTGTGTTTGCAACGCATACTGTGAACTATTAATGATCTCTGCTGTGGCTGGAGTTGCTTGCTAGGTTTATGTGATTTGAGAATGAAGCTATACATAGACGACTATTATAAGAAATGGAAAGCAATATATTTATATCCTCGTCCATTGCCATTCTGATCTATCTCATACTATACCTATACATACATAGCAATGACTGAGCTGTCTTCTATTGTAAATATTTTTTTTCCAGTGCCGATAATCTACAGAACGACAACAATCTCAAGTATAGAGACGACCAATATAGGAGGTGGAAGGCCCGCCAGGGCATGTCATTCCAGGTTCCAGCCCAACCCAAAGCCGACAATTAAAAGCCATAATGCCGTTCAAAGCGTGAGCGATGCTAGCGCAGAGCTGTCAGTTTTTAAGTCAGATACGGACTCAAAGTATATGTGCCACATTCTGTCTGTGCAAATGCTCTGAAGCCCAAAATATACACACTATTTTATATAATCCAATTTCGTTCGATGAGTGAACGATACCAGCCTCGAGTCGACAGTTGAAGTTAAATCAAGCTTAAATTTTATGCACCACGTACTGCTAGTTTGTCACCGGGAATGCAATGCACACGACCCTGTAGATACACACACCGATATGTTTGGAAAAGGACAAAATCGTTCAGTGATTGAAAGAAAATTACCAGAGCCGATAGTTTACACTAGATACGGTTTTTACGACCACGAGTGTTACTAGTATGTCGTTGGAACTACAAAGCACACGACTGTGTGAATATATATACAGGCTGCATGAAGGCACTCCGTCCAACGAATGAGCGATGCTTCTAGAATATAATCAAGGTTACGATCTCATAATTGTGTGTGGCCGTGGGCGTGTGAATAACTTCTGTAAGTATTGTGACGGTAACCAGAACTTGTATACACGACAGATCAGCCCTCATTCCAAACCTCCATTCCTCTCGAAACTCCAATTTTCTATCAGCGAAACATCTTGGAAATGGAACTGATATCACTGTCGTGCTTCAAATTGAAAAATGGATATTTATTGACGATATATGTATTCTAAATATATATATATATATATATATGTATATATATATATATATATATATATGTGTGTGTGTGTGTGTGGAGAGAGAGAGAGAGAGAGNGTGTGTGT
>NW_014040258.1:59714-62657 GCF_001186125.1 Sphaeroforma arctica JP610 | reverse complement strand
GTGTGTGTGTGTGTGTGTTGTGTGTGTGTGTGTGTGTGTGTGTATGTTTGTGTATGTATGTATGTATAGTCATCTTAACGGTTGACGCTTGTGAGTATGTTTGGAACACGGACTCTTTCATGCCGTCAATGACGCACTTGTCGATCATCATTTCGACGTGAAATGTCGTGTTGCCGTTTTGCCGACAGACTTTGCCCGAATCGGTGATGTGCCAATTCTTCAAGGGAAAATGTACGGGGGTGTTGATTTGAAAAACCTTGTCATCACTCTGTGTGGCAAATACATGGTCTACTACAACGACCACGGCTTTATTATCCGGTTGTGTTTCCTTAACGGTGAGCGCATCCTCTCTTATATCCAGTTAATTTACACGGTGAACGTTTGCGCTATCATAGCAATGAACTCCGTCACCCACCGGATGAAGCAGCACCACATTTCTTAGGGTGGCACCATGCTCGAGCTGGAACAATGGCTTCTGCAACTCATCCTGCCCTCCTTCAGTTTTTGTCGGATGACCCTTCTGTGTTTTTGATATTTGCCGTCAAACTTTTGACCGCTCTTTACGATAATGGTATCAAATAGCTGAATCACGTTCGAATCGGACTCGCACATTGTATTCGGCAACCCGGATTTGTTCGAAATTGGATATGGACCGGTCGAATTGTTAGAGTGCAATGTAGTAGACTTTAAATAAAGTGCAAATGTATGTATTTATTTCTGACCTCACCTTTGGTTTTATACCTAAGAGCTAAGGTGTTTGTGCTAGTGTTCAGCCACTTGGGCTGGCCTGGGTAAAAACTCATATGGTCAGTATGAGAAACCTTCTGCAGAACACTTTAACACTTGAAGCTATTCTATATCGATTTCTCTGCAACTAAATCTCACGCTGATCACATGATGCCTTTCCACTTAGGTTGTGACTCACACAGAATCGCAGTTGTTTTTAGATGTTGCGGTTGGCAGACTTAATTCACTCGCGAGAGTTGGTTGAGAAATTTAATCTGCTCTTGGGAGTCGATTAAGTATTATCCCAACTCTCAGGAGTGATTTAAGCAACTTGATTAGCTCTCAGGAGTGAGCTAACTCTGATGGCTTCTATAAATCAAAGAGGGTTTCTTACTGTGAAATCTGACCTGAGACCTGTAGTCTCTCACAAATCCGAATTCGAATCCGAATCCAAATCTGAATCTGATTCTGATTCTGATTCCTGCTACAGTGTACAACTCCAAATTCCGAGATACCTGTACCCAACTTCACAGTCTGCTACAGTGTACGACCCCACCATATCAAATGACCAAACCTACCGGGAGCCGCTAAAATTAAAGCGTAAAGAGCGCACCGCCAAACCCATAACTGTACAGGAACCCCACAGATCACAGCGCAGAGTACGCACCACCAAACCCCAAATCACCCAGAACCCCCTCAGGTCGCAGCTTGCTACAGTGTACAACTCTAAGCCCCGAGATACCCGAATCAACCAAAATTCGCACCCGCTACGTCGAATGTATAACAGCTCAGCACAGGCCCGACCGAATTTAACGTCGGACAACACTGTTCAGTGCAGATATACCGAGTGTGTTAAGGAAAACGTTTCGGCACTAAAGTTTTTTGCCCAGTTATATAAGCTTGCCGCAAAGACGGTTGGTCGACGGGTGGATGATATACAAGGCACGTATTGTGCCATACATTCGCAGGGATTTTTCGAGATTCTACGAAGTCAAGGCGGTTACAGGTAAAGGGCTAGGTGTAGTTGCAATATCTGGGGTACGAGGTGCAAGGTACATGGTTCAACGGTAACTATGATGTGCAGATGGTGGATAAGGACAACAACCCAATTATACTCAACGTGAACCCCAACAGTCGTTGGGTAAGAGAGCACGTGACAGCAGACGAAAGGTACAAGGTACACCTGTTAAACTCTGTCAAAAATAGGATTGATTGTGCAATGCGTATTTGGTACAAGTCAATATGGAAGTTGGTGAGGAGCTGGTGCTAGATTACAGGTATACACAAACAGACGGGGGTTGAGCCAAACAGTACATGTTGGCAAAAGACCCACCAAACGACGACGAACTCCAAAAGAGCCGTACCCGTCTTAAAAGCGGGCTAGCATACTGGCAGCTATCGTTGCGGCATACAAGATCAAGAAAGAGAAGCACAGTGCCCGTGGTCGCAATCTCAGAAAAGGTATATGCTCTACATACGCAAATATAACAATGTATCATGTAGACGACTCGGTGACAAAAGTTTGCATGTTGTGTCAACTGTAGTATACATTGCGCACATGTAGTCAAGTGCGTGAATGTAGTCAAGTGCGTGTATACATAAACAAACATACATCAAAGGTACAAGTATTTACCAAGTTGATGAGTCGACGGACGCAATGTCGAGTTTCAGTTTCCTGGGGGATGTAGGGAGCGTGGTGCATGGGCTGGATGAGGGAGTAGTATTCGGATGGCATGCCGCCGAGACGGGGGGGGGGGGTAATTTTGTAGGCGATGCCGGTAGTGTCGATGGGGTCGACGGCGCGGGGGGGCGAAAAGTACATGACCTCTGAGCCCGCGTATGCGCCCTGCACGATGATGAGGATACCTGGGGTTTAATTGGATCATTCGAAGGCAATGGTGCGGTTGCGAACGCCCCATATGAGGAGCTTTACGAGTGACGATGGGGTCGACGGCTGGACAAAAGGTTCATGACCTCTGAGCCCTAGTATGCGCCTTGCATGATGATGAGGACACTTGGGGGTAATCGGATCATTCGGAGGAATGGTACGGTTGCGGACGCCCCACATGATGAACTTAATGGGGTGACTGAAGAGGAGGTCAGCGTTTGGCGCGGAGAGATTCTGGGAAGAAAGGGTCTGTGCGAAAAAAGTTCATGACCTCTGAGCCCTAGTATGCGCCTTGCATGATGATGAGGACACTTGGTGTAATCGGTATC
>NW_014040258.1:39755-57537 GCF_001186125.1 Sphaeroforma arctica JP610 | reverse complement strand
CGGTTGCGGACGCCCCACATGATGAACTTAATGGGGTGACTGAAGAGGAGGTCAGCGTTTGGCGCGGAGAGATTCTGGGAAGAAAGGGTCTGTGCGAAAAAAAGTTCATGACCTCTGAGCCCTAGTATGCGCCTTGCATGATGATGAGGACACTTGGTGTAATCGGATCATTCGGAGGAATGGTGCGGTTGCGGACGCCCCACATGATGAACTTGATGGGGTGACTGAAGAGGAGGTCAGCGAATGGCGCGGGGATATTCTGGGTAGAAAGGGTCTGTGTGGGCATGCACTGGACTTGCTCGATGAGGGTTTCGCGGCACCCTTGTGAATCGATCGACTGATTGTACTTTTTAAAGTTTGGCGACCGACAGCGACAGCTCGTTCTGGGTGCACGTCACCATATTGTGTATAGGAAATATAACGTTGCGAAAGAGTGACAGAAGCATGAGCCCAGCATTGTACGCGTATTTGCACGCATACTTTAGCGTGTATTAGTAATTATAGACTGTAGCACCTTGCAAATCTAAGTTTTAATATACAGAAAAAGTCTGCTACACTCTTGGTATAGATCCGAATTTAAGGTTGGGTATTTTTATTTTTGCATGCAAGTTCTAAAACTGCGGATTCGCCGTGAACTACGTTCCCTATTTTTCGGAGCTGCCGATTCGGACTTTCTATAAAACGCCAGATTAGTCTTGTCAATGTCGACATCTCTTGCCTCGATGGCCGTGTGCGTGGCCTTCTCGCCGCCGACCATGTCCCTTATATAGTACGCTATTATACCATGGTATTGATACCGGGTGAACTCGTGGGCCTCGGTCTCGACCTACATCTGGTCGTACACTGGTTGAATCCATTTGCGTTGTCGGTTACGGTCATACGATGTACATTGTGAATGTGAGCTCAGATTTCTCCCTCGGTTGGCATGTTTGAATGATCTGGTAGACCACTTGTTCAGACCCACGTAAGCCTTGCACATCCTTTAGTCGTCATCAGTGTGTTGTGCAGCACCTTTGACCTTCTCCGCCAGAATATTTGACGCTAGTTACTCGCCCTCATACACACTCTTCCTAACTACACCACGTTCTAACTCCTTCGCTATCTTTCTACTCTCTAACTCTCTTTAAATCACGTCAGCGATGATTCGAACCAATCTCGTGTCTGGATATGGAGGTTTTTGCCTTTATGAAAACTCATGCTTCTGATCCTTTCTGTAGGCGCCCCTACGTCAATGGTTGTTCTTCATGCCAGCTCGTTCGTCTGTATGTCCAGGCCCTGGGCCATTGCGTTAAGTATGTCAAGTCAAACTCTGAGTTATTTGTGTCTTCCTCCTGAAAGGGCATTATCTTCGTATTGTATGTAGTCTCCCCAACCCTGGACTCATACGCGTTGTCCTTGATTGAAGATCCACGGACAGAAAGCTCTGATAACGTTATGCTCTGTTTTTTATTCACGGAGACAGCTGCCAGACTGAAAGGAGTCCACTATATAAAACTCTTGATCTCGTGTAACTAGAGTCCAGTCTGGAAATATCCTTGATTACTCATGAGAATATATGAGTGTGAGGTCTGTGCGCGTGCGGTGTATACGTGCAATGTATGTGTGTCCGTGTATTATGTGTATTTGCGTACAGTCAATATGCGTGAGCGCAAAGTATGTATGCTTAGTAGTGTGTTCGCGTATGAGTATGTATGTGTCAGTAGTGCTTGTATTGGCTTCGTGGGGTTCAAGTAGAATAAGACCTATATTGTTTTCCTAGAAGGTCTCCGTAGTGGGGCTTTTTGTTCTGGGGATTTGCACGGTGTATCTCCCTGACCATATAACTACTACTCAAGCCATGTGTAACGAAAACAATTGTCACGGTAGATTTGCCTAGGGATGTCCTTTTTTTTTGTTGTGATGCAAGGTGCGGGGCAGCGTTTTGTTCGCAAAAAAAACTGTTGGTTTTCTGTCAAGTAGGCCTTGTCTGTCCGACACACCTACCGATCAAACACTCGTACGCACTCTTTAAATCACGTCAACGATGATTCGAACCAATCAGAAAATAAACACATGGACGAATGTTCGTTACAAAAGGGTTTTCGCATTGTTATGAACAGTTGTTCACAAATTTAGAAATTTAACAACCAGAATATTAGTGACAACCATTTACTGACAATAGTTTATACTTCTAGTGCAACCGTAAATCTAATCACCTAACAACATAGCCTAAAGGACTGTGAATTAAATACTTTGTTCTTGAAGTAATATGTGTTCTTATACATGTCAACTTTTTGTGTTATTATATTGCATTTTGTGTACTTTTGTGTGAGCGTTTGTTTACAAGCCCTCAGAAACTTGTTATTTTGTATTTTGTAAGTGTAAATGCCCTCAGTATTCAATTGTTTGCTTTATGTATTAATTATAAATACGTAATTTATACTTAAATGACCCTCAGAGCTTTTTGATATACTTCGTATTTGAATGTATACTATCTAAGATTTTCCCGAATGATTATTACATATAACAGCTTGTTAAATACATGGATTGATAAAAAAATTACAACCACTATGATTAATATAAAGTATGTACTGCATTTTTCATGGAATTCTGAATTAAAAAAAGAGAAAAATCTATATATTATATAACAATATTCGTCATTTGTAATTCTATATGCATAGTTAAAAAAATATTATGTCGGGAACGAGCGAAGCGAGCTGTTTTAATTAAATTTGGAGGGCGGAGCCTTCCAAATATTTAGGGCCTTTTGGAGGGTATAGCTCTCCTCACTTTTAGTCTACACAACGCGTGTCTTAACTCTATAAATAATTTAATAAATACCTTTTACAATATGTAGTAAAAGAAATATGTACTAAACAATGCAACCAAAGTTGGCCGTTGCCAAGAGTTAATAGCTCACACACTAGGTATCACAGTATATACTATTTGTATTTAATAACAAACGATGGAGCCCGCTAAGAAAATCTGCAAAGTAGGTTCAACCGGCTTTCGAGCGGGTGCCAGACGGCCTAAGGCCTCGACTGGGCTTATAAAACCCGTACTGCCTGGTCAAAGAACACTATTCGGCGGAATAGCTAAAGCACTAACATTGAAATCAATCACACAAACATCAGATGGGGAAGAAATGAGCACAGTAAGAGCAGCACATGAAATCGAAGCAGATCAAACAGACCCAGTAGCAGAAATAGAACAACAGTATACCTGAATAGAATAACAGACCAGACAATCATTCCAGTGACAACAGTAACAACAGTGATAAGTACTATATCTGGCTCTACCACCACCACAACAACAACTGCTGATCAAGTAGTGCGCACATCGCTGCAGACTTTGAGAGAAGATCGTCCTGTAGACACCACAGCGCATCATTCTCACAGCAATGCAGGGGAAAGCAAAAATAATACACCCGATATGAACTATTACTCGGTCCCTGATATAGTCGTGGAGTATACCGAGAAGGTATATACTGAGGTTAGTCGACTTTGTGCAGGCACGAATCCATTGATAGTGTTGGAATACGTACGAGGGTCGAAGTGGGTACGTGCTCCTGATCTCACATTATCACTACGGAGTGCAAGGGATAACAATTGAGTGCCAGATCCACATCCCGACGCTACGAAAGCAGCTTTAATTCACTATCTCCGCACCAAGCGGGAGGCCCGCTGCGCACATGAACGAGCGCCAAAAATTCTTGCCCGCAGCATGGATGCACTACTGAGCCCACTTGTCAACTCCACTAACGCAGACATCCTCCAATCTACCGCGGACCGTCTCCAGAAGGCTTACCAAGCAAAGCATGATGCAAACCTCTTCTCACTTAACCCGCGAATACCGGTAAACGCTACAAAATCAGCGCGTGCGGAACCCGGACGATTTCATATACCAACGGTCTCCCCGACACAATCATCCGACACGATGGATAGCAATACGCAGCCTCAGCTTTCCACGACGGACTCTTCGACGACAGGCAATGATATAGAAATGGCTGACATCGTCAAAGAGGAGAGCCCAGTAGTGTTTACCGATGACGCTCTTCAACCCACAAGGACTCAACATGGACAACGCAGCACATACAGATAAGTGTTTGAACGTTATATCGATTTTAAGTCAGGTTGATGTTATATGTGTGGTTGAAACCTGGCATAACACCACATTTCTTAATCATATACGCTCGAACACACGCTATCATATACTACATCACACTACACGGCGTAATATCTTACACCCTTCACACTGTGGTATTGGTATCTTTTCCAAATACCCATCTAATTTTCAACTTGTACACTCTTCACCGTACGCGGTGTTCTTTGTGTGCTTTGGCGTTCATATGGCTGTGTTCTACTTTCCACTCAAATCGCTTACTGAAGAAGACGTCAGGCGATACATGAATCCCCCCGAGATTGGCGGTTTCCAACCAGATGTCGTGTGGGGAGATTTCAACTTCAAAACCCGGAAGTGTGGCCACGCATCTACAAATCACGGACTACGTATGAAAACGATTGAGACTACTCTGCGTAATACGTGACACTTGGACTACCTCTATGCTGGCGGCTCAACTGGTACTGAACATGTGTATCATCGACCTACCACCCCCGCCTCCCTCCAAACTTATAAGCTGACGGACTACGGTATCTGTGGTGACCACACCTTTGGACTCGATCTCCAGATACTTCCCACGAATCAAATCCATCGGCCCCAATAAATGCCAGCAATACCGCCGCCTCCGGACCAACGCCTCCCCTCCCATGGATATAACCGATATCGCCATCGACTGTATCACCTACGCAACAAATCCCGCGCGCGACTATTCCAAGCCGAAATCCGGGCGCATCAGAACCTACTACGGTCGTATCTCACTTTACATGGACCAGCGGAAGGGCTGCTACGAATCCTCGACCGCATCTGGCGCTATGCCACTAACCCACAAATATTTGGAGGGTTCTATTATGACTTAAACAGACCTTGGGTTCAGCGGCTGCCAAACCACTCGTTACGCCCACGTCTGACCGCCCAAAGCAATGCTCAAATGTTCAAAGATAATGCGTACCAACGACGGTCTCCGCGCCAACCCTGCATACCGGGTACCGATGACACAGACGCTACCCTCGCTGGCTACTTTGAGGCCCTAATCAACTCTACAAACCCGTACGTGGTTCCACCGGATACCGAATCCGCTCCTGATGTCACTTCCACCATACGCCCCGACGATGTAATGGAGGCAATTCTACGCTATCCCAATAAGGGACCTGGCCCCGACGGGATCCACATCCTCCTCCTGAAGACCGCAGTGGAGCGCTCTACCGAGCGCCGGACATTAGGACACCCCGACGCCAATAGCCCACTGATTAGACTCCTTGCCGAAGTATTCACTGAGCTACTGAAGGCGGGTACCTTCCCCGCAGCCCTGAACTGCAGCCTCCTGACAGCGCACCCAAAGAAAACCGATGCAGATTTCACCTCCGCCGCCGACTTCCGCCCCATCACGCTTACGCAAATAGTCAGACGCATCTTTGAAAAGTGCTTTCTTAATCTGATTATGAGCCACCCCGGCTCTGCTACCCATGCTACCCAAGCTGGCTTCAAATCACGGTACTCCTGTCATACCCAAGCACTTGCCGCCATGGAATCTGAGACACAGTCAGAGAGTGGAACGACGTATGTTTTAGGCAAGGTCGCTCTCCCACGCCTATGGGTACTTCTGCGTCACGCTGGAATGCCCGAAAACTGGATCAACTGCCTCCGCGCGCTGTTTGGGAGGGTCCCTATCCGAGTGACATACCGCGACACGCTCTCGTCTCTATTCCATAGAACGAATGGCATCCTACAGGGCTCAATCGTCGGCCCCCAGCTCTTTATTATCTACATGGATTCCTTAGCTGTCACGCTAGCACAATTTCGGCCCAAGCTCCTCCGCTCTTATTTATTTGTCGATAACACACGGATCCAGGCCCCTCGATCGGTTTCGCTCCAGCCCTTCTTAGATGACATTGTTGCGTGGGGACGCCAATCTGGCCTCGAACAGGGTGTCATTAAACCCCGAGTACGATCTGCCGACTTGCGACATGCGGTACCAACCCTCTGTATAAATGGTGAGCTTATCACGCCAACGCTTGCAGACGCACCTTGGAACACACGTTACCTCTCCCTAAAACTGGCGCCCACACATGCCGAACCGAAACACTCCAAATACCTGGGGATCCCACTCTCTCACGGAGTACCAGGAATTAACCTCGCTAGACATATGGAATCCCTGGTTGCAGCATTGTCACTGGGTATCGCCTATTTCCACGCTTATGGCTTCCATGGCTTCAGCTGGCGACACCCCCGCAACCGACTGGTGATGTTCAAAGCATTTATCCTATCCACGGCTACATATGGGCTGAACATTATTGCCTCGGCTCCGCCTATATGGAAGGATGTGTTGGACCCCCTATTCGAGCGCTTTAACTCAGAACTCATCCAAGCAGCAGCCATCATCACGGGCACTAAATACCCTCGGTTTCCCAAACATCAAACAAACTTACTTCACTTTTGCGGCCTGCTCCCCGCGCGACCATTTGCGGACTACCTCGGAGGTTGCCTAAGAATACAACTCGACTCAATGGCCAGCACAAATCTACTTACCCCTCTGACGCAGCCCGCCTAGGCCCACGATAAACCATCACTGCGCTTCCCGTACAGTATCTATACTCACCTAAAAACTGTACACAAAGCCGCGGGCGGGCGTACACCCGACCATGTAGCCCTCCGCCAACGCTGTGACGACATCAGGAAAAACTCAACAAAACGTTGGTCCAACAAAGAGATCGCGGCAATGGCCCGGCGCCAATACTATTACGAACTGGTTATGGGTAAACCGCCAACCTCAAACCGAGACACGGCCAGACACGACAGCTTCAATCGCTGCTTTGAATCTACACCAATCCGGCTCTGTGCTATGATTGTAACGAATACGTACATGATCACATTGCTCGACTACCGCACCGACGGCTGTCTCTGCCCTGTCTGCCCCGGTAGCCACAAGTTCACTACCAGCCACTTTACCTGCATCCAACAACTGATTCGACGCATCCTGGTAGACCGGAAACTGACGCCCATTGGCCATGACCTCCTTCAGCAATTACAGGAGTGCCACGACTTCCACGGTATCTGGACCCTCCACGAACACCTTGGATCTTTTCTCCAGTATGTTGAAGAACCACCGTACCCTCACCCCTCCCTGACACATCAACAGATGTTCCCCATACCCCGGCTAATCACGCTGTTGAAGTACTGCTTCCAAATATCGGTTCAAACCAAATCATCGCGCTGGTTGGTTCCGACTATGATACTTCCAATCCAGGCCAGCCAACACATACCGATTTCATTGGTGGTCTGGTGCGGCATTGTCTTACCCCCATTCTCGCTTCTCGACCGGATTTTGACGGATAAGCTGGTCCTTCTCGGTATTTCATACTCTGCACTAACCCATTTCGCGGCACTACACGGCACAGTCCCGATCCGTACCACAGAGGTGGGTACTCTACTTAGTAGGTCAGCAAGCGAATATATGGAACATTCGATAGTAACAGTGTTTTGTCAACACCGGCCCGAATTGACTCTGCACATATCTTCCGTTGTCGACTTACTTGGCCCAAGCTTCAAACGGGAATTTACTGGCCACTTCTTCCCATCAATCTTTCCTGAACCACTACAGCGACTATGAGAGTCATACCATATGTTCATACATTGTATCATACATACATGCCATTTTTGAAATAAATAATATAAATCCCTATTATTGTCCAAGAATATTTGGTTTGTTACCCAATATCTATTATGATTTACACAATACATGTCCGAAATGCAAATCTACCAACGCCACAATACGTGCATCGCCAGATAAGCCTCGAGCCCGACGTCTGGTATCACGGGACTGCTGTTTTTATATACTATCTCGCTGTACGTGGCAAGTGTATTGAATGTAAAGGATTTAACTTTCATCTGCACGACCCGCAAGTATTAGCAGCACTTGACCCGCAAGTACTCGAAGTACGTCCAGAACATGCACGACCCGCAATTATTAGCAGCACTTGACCAGCAAGTATTAGAAGCACTTCTAGAACATGCGCAGCTCGACTTCTCAGCTTATTTGACACACAGGAGTGGTGTTGATGTTGCAGCAACAGTTTATAGAGAAGGAACCACAGGAGTGGTGTTTTGATGTTGCAGTAATAGTTTCAAGAGAAGGGAACTATCCGTGATTTACAAGTGAGTGTCAAGGAAGCGCACATGCAAAGGCTATATCTGCGAATGATGTATTGCTTATCAATGTCGGTGTTGAAGCGTGACCAATGCGATCCTGTGGCTATCATCTAGCCTGACTACAGGACAAAAGCAAAACTTTTGTCCGCACACAAAAACTTCTACGTTTCACACAGGTGCGCTGCTGTAACGCTGCTGGGCAAACATCATGATCCTTCCTTAGTATCGACATCCTCGTGCTTGTGTATTGCTGCTATACGTGTCTGCTCAGCTAAGGAGCGAAGTTTAGGTATACAATCCCGCGCCACTTGCGCACTAGTCAAACAGTACTATACTATCTATTTCAGATCAAATTGCATAGGTGTATCGTCGTACAAGTCTCACTATTCGCCACTCTACATTTCGTCAATCATAACCCGCAACTCCTGAATGTCTCGTATCTTATCCTCCTCCTCTTCTTTGGCGAGCTCCTCTGCTTCTGCTTTCTTTTCCGCTTCTTCCTGTAGCCTTCGTCTTTTAAGTGTACAATTCTCTCGTTGGTGACGAATAGCTAAACTACTCACGTGAGATCGGAAAGTTAAGTGATGGTATACAGCTTTGTCCTTTATTTTTCTTTTAGATCTAGGGTTGAATCCTCGTGCTCGCCTGACGTGTTTTACGAATATGAGATCGTGAAAGTCCGTTGGTCAGAAGTGACCCTCACCTTGAAAATAATTCTTGCCAGTTCCAGACGGACAGCCATCTACAACGCAGTCAACCATCTACAACGCAGTCAACCATCGTCTAACGCGCAGCAAATAAGTACACATACACGGTGTGTGAAACTGTAAATGTGTGTTGTGAAAATAGTGGCGCCCAACATTTGATAATTGATTTCTATTGATCAAGACTCAAATAATCAATTTCTGGTTGGTTGATTTATTTTAAGGATCTCAAGAGAAATTGGCCAATCAAAACAGAAGTAGAATGAACATATATGTACCCAAATGTAATTTCTACTTTTTTTAGATGGTCATGAATAATCGAATATATATAATAAATTCTCTCACACACTATCTAACAGTATATACCGCTTGAGAGGACCTCGCTTTTTAACGCAATGCAGCCCCAGAAAAAGAAGCGTAAAAAGGGCTCAGGTGGTGTACGTGCTGGTGCTGGGCGAAAGAGTGTGGCCTCTGGGATCACGAAGACCCTTCCGGACGAGACCCTTCCGGACCGCCAGATCACGTTGTTCGGTGGGTTAGCCAGATCAACATTATCCAGAACAGCATCACAGGAGACAGCAATCGCACATGCCAGCTCAGATTCCCAAGCACTTGACCAAGAGGGCGAGGCTGATGAGCAGACAATAGTTTCACCCGCAGCCTCCATAGTAGGAGACACGACCATACTAGTGGCCGCCTATGCGCCCGATAGTGGCCGATACTACGGTTGTAAACGAGGAAGCTGTGACAACCACTGGGTCAACTACTATCGTGCAAACTTCCGTAGAAACCTTGGACGTGTACCTCCCTGTCGAAACAGCTGCTCACCCATCGTACAACAATGCGAGGGACAGTACAAACACACCAGACCTAGACTATAATGCTGCCCCCAATATAGTTGTTGATTATATTGAGAAGATCTATGACAAAGTAAGTCGTGCATGTAATAACTTTTACCCTATCATGTTGTTGAATTTTATGCGCGGTTCGATGTGGATACGCGCTCCAGATCCTTCGTTGAACTTGCGGAGCGCAAGAGATAGCAATCTAGTACCTAATGCTTACTACTAAGCATTTCTCCTATTATTCCGGTTCGGATTTATAGGGCCACGTGTACGATGCTGTCGGCGCTGTGTTGGTTGTTGAGCCGTATGTTTATCAGTGTTCATTGAAACTGGCTCAGGAATGTAAGCACCATCGGCCTGCATAGTCGAAGGCAAAAAGGCCATACTATTATCGCTCACGGTTTCTTCCAGTACTACTACATGGGCTTTCTCTTCGACTTGTCGGTTGTGAGCTTGTGCTTCCTCTGCTTCAGCTGTCACACGTTCAGAAACATCAACATCATTTCTCAATTGTGAATGAAGATGTCGGACATCGCTTTGAGTCTCAGCAGTTGTATGGAAACGCTCGTTGTTTTCGTAGAATTGCGCTCGCGCTGTGTCAAAATGCATGGGCAATTTCAGGAATATATTGGATCCGTCTACTCTTTATTCCACTCTTGAGCCAACATTCGATTCTTCTCGGCCCGGGACACATCGTACCACAGCCATTTCTGAGCTGTGCGCATGTCACGACACAGACATGGCATCCCTTGTTCTCTAGCTGTATGCTGATGATCGTAAATGTTAGGGCGAGTTGTGTATTACGCAGCCTTTTTCCTAGATTTACCAAAAAGGTATCGTCAAACAGATGTCGTAGGTGAGCAACACCGAATGATTCATCGGTAGAAACATAATCATCCGGCCATGAATATAGTTCACCGATACAGTTTGGATCATATGGCCCTTCATATGCACGCACGCGAAATCTCTCACCGGTAAGTTCAGTAAACAGCATCGCGCACATATCAACCACATGTGTGTCAGAGTGTCCAAGATCAGGTGCTCCGTTATATCTGATATCTTGATTGTAATTACGCTTATGGCGCATGTATGCCATAAAATAAGTTGCTAGCGCACTACTAGTTATCCTATAACCGAACTTGCGCGATACAGTTTGATGGACTACGGATTCAACGCTATTAGTACTGCGAAAGCACATCCAGAGTCGGAGTCCATCGCTGACTGTCTGATTGCTACTGTAGGGTTACTCCGGGCGGGTCGGATACATATTCATCAGCAATTATCCCGAGTATTTTTGAATAACTTTGCCCCACTCTGTGAATCAACTTTGTCTTTTATAGCATCAAACACTCTTTTCACGCGATTGTGCAATACCCTAGGCCCTGGTACTATCCTCCTTACTATCTTCCGTATATACCTCTTACCGCGGGCTGTTTCTAAGCATTGATTATTATAAGTTTTTTCGCCTTATCATGTGCATTATCTATGAAGAGTGCATCGCGAAAGAGCTGCCAGAATTTCCAAGGGTAACCATGACTCTCACTGGCTGGTAGCATATCCATCAAATGAAATACATCCTTCAGAACATGTCTGTGTACGCGAATAAGCTCATGTGCATCTTCGTTCTCAAACTCAGCAAACATCCTCTCAAACATAGTTACTAACCCATCTTCACCCAATACATCAAGAGCGTTTTGCACTTTCTCAATACTAGCATCACCGCCATCGGAATCATCGTTCTCATCAAAACCGAGCTCATTATTTCGTACATCTCCATACTTGTCCACTAAGATTAAAGACAGTGCGAGTGCTGGGGTAAGTGATAAGGCCATCCTTGTACGTGCGTAAACTCGTGTGTGTGAGTGTGTATGTATTAATCCCTACTTACGGTTCTACAACGATGATTTGCTCGCTCTGAAGCAGCAGCTGTCGTCACTGTAACGGGCGCCGTTGCCTGACTCTTTCCCTGAATACACCTGTAAGTTGTACATGGTAATAAAAATTAAAGATGTTTAAACTAGTTGGTTGCATGCCAGTATGTGCTTATGAGTTTGTACTTATGTTTGTTTTAATATATGTAAGCGTGTATGCATCAATGCAAAATAAATACACACAAACCCCCCATATATATACACACAAATATTTTTATCTTCTTATATGTATTTATCTAGGTGTACATACCATGTATACACACACCATACATACAGACACACACATACACACCCCATATACACACATATATATTTTTATAATTTTATATGTTTTTATCTAGTTGTACACACCATATATATACACACCATACATACTCGCCCACACACACATACCATACATACAGACATAAACACACACCCCATATAAAAACACATACACACAAATATTTTTGTATACTTATATATGTACTTATCTAGGTGTACACACAATGTAATATATATATATATATATATATATATATATATGATGGATATGTTTATATTTTTATTAGTTACGTGTACACGCCACATACACACAAACTATACATACACGCACACACACACACACAAACCCCGCACACGTACACACGTTCACCATAGTAGTAGCTGATGCATCGATTATTAGTGATGCATGCGCATGCTTTGTTCAAAAACCATAGCACAACTTACACGTTTTTCTTGTTGGAAGATTCCCTCTCATATCACGCAGCCGCACAAAGGTTGAAAATGCTCAAGGTTGTAAAATTTCATCCACAGTTTTATTGTATTATACTATCGATAATGTGCTATAAGTAACAACTAACGAGTAAGTAGCGCACATCATATGTATTAACAGCATGTAGGCATGGTAGTATTTAGCGTACTTCTTTAGCTAGTTGAATGTTTGTACCAGTATATGGATGTATTGGCATCAACCAATAGATCGACGCGCTTGAAGATCATTCGAGGCTCTCTGAAGTCTGAGAGAGGTCAAGGGTCGAAATCATACCAATCAACAGTGGTTCTAAGGTTTAACGTAGTGGAATGTGACTACTTGTTCCAATAAAATCCTCATGTATTACCCTTGACCTTATTGACTAATAGGATCTATTTTGAGGATCAAGCTTAACATTTTATTCCAATAAATTTCTTATGTATTACAGACCTTGACATGACCTTGACCTTATCGACTAATGGGATCTATTTCTAAGGTCTAGCTTGACATTTTGTGATGTGTCTATTGGTAAGCTCGACATCCCTTGACGTGTCGACTACCTCTATTTGTACCGCTCCCTACATAAGTAAGATATCATAGTTTACTGTGATATGACAGAATAATATATTGAGTATTGTACTGGTTATATTTTGAATATTTTCTTTGTACGTGAATATAGTGTATACTCAACGGTCACATATCTATAATTTTGATGAACTGCATAGTATATATATATCGGTATATACTATTATATATATGTGTGTGTAGTGTATAGTGTATATGATCACTTAATTCGTGTGTTCACGTTGATAAAAATGGGAAGTTTAACTATTTTTATACATATTTATACTTTTATATTATTGTATATAGTACTGTCCAACAATAATAGTGATTACGTATATATGTTTGAAATTGTACAAGTTGTACAAAAAAAATATTATTTTTATACATATGATATGAACAATTTGTATTAATATTTAACATATAGTATTTTATGTTTCGTCCCATGAGAGATGCCCCTGGCACTCAGCATTGCTATTAACTTGTTTGAATTTGTCAAATAATACAAAAATTAAAAATTAAAAATTGTCGTCGTAACGATACAAATACCTGACTTTTCTGTTATAAGATGCTCATATTATGTGAATAATAAATTGTACATAGCCATAACCTTTATACATAATACAATTATTATAGAAAAAATACACACCAAGTACATATAATGTAGCGCTTCGAATTTTAAAAATATGGAACGGTCATAACATATGAAACTACAGTTGGACACTCAGTATTTGACTTACAAGCATATAACCTTTCTTACTGCTTGTGGTGTCTTCTTGTGAATTGATTCGCCTTGTCGTGCTGGTACATGAACCATGGTGGTTCCTTTCGATGTCCAGTTCGAGGTTTGCATGTGGTGTCTTGTGTATTGATTCACCTTGCTGTGTTGGGACATGGACCATGGTGCTTCCCTTCGATGTTCATTTCGAGTTTCTAGTTGGGTGAACAGTCCGGCCAAAAGGCAGCTTGGTTCGGTTGGGAGTGTCGGACCTGACAAGTATTAGAGTGTCACCCTTAGGACTATAAAAATATTCATCATTAAATGTTGGCTCGAGTATTTATACTCATTTCTTTTTGCATGAAAATTATATGACCAAGGAGGAAAATCTCTGTGGGGAAAATAAAATTGTAGTCTGATCCCATTTGGGTGCTCGGACTCTTATGTTTGTCCATTGTGTACCAGGTTTCCCTCACCCCTTGCGGGCACCGATTGTTGAGAGTTTTAAAAACTCCGACCCATGTTCGTACGAGTAGGCCTTACCTGTACTTACCTGGCGGCCTTAGATTCCTGATCTGTCCATCCACAGCACCTACTTGTTACTATGTATCACCTTAATGCAATTACTATTACTCATACATACTTATCTTAATGTATTTAACTATTACTTATACATGTTTTTAGTACCTAGTTGACTATGCCATTTACCAATATATAGCACCCGTTCGACACACCCTTGTTTCTGTTCCACGGTCATAGTTCTTCTGTTATCCCTATGATGGCGTCCTCAATCGCTACTGTTGTTGTGTCTCCATCTTATGGGTGGCTAACTTCCATGTCTAGCTACGTATGTGTGTATCTTGTTAAGCTAACTTCCATTGTATACTTGCACCGTCTATGGTTTACGTGCACTAATTATGTACACACACTATTACTCGTGCTTTTCCTCCACCTATTATCCTTATGGTACTTTGTTTTCTTACATTGTACAGTTTGTATCTTGAAATATTTGGAGACAATCAGATCGATTTTATCTTTTCATAGAATCACTGAATCACCCACTTGTTTGTGGGGCTTCAACAATACCTTGATATCCAAATATGGCCATGTAAGAACTCATTCTAAAAAACGTACTATTATAATACATTTTCTACTTACAACAGTATGTGAACTTAATAATAAAAATATTGAAATAACTTCGTGAGCCTCCCTTCGGTATATTTATTACAGTCTATGACTATTTACGTGAGATCCACGAGCCTCGTCTAACCACGTTTATCTCAATTCTGGGAAACAGGTTTTCTTCATCCAAGGGGTTCTACTACAAAATAATGCAAAATAAAATAATTATATATTCGCGTTTCATTCGCGCCCTGCGTTTGCGGTTTATATGGCACACCTTTCTTATGGCATATGCCTGATACGAGTACTAGCGATTCCATTACGTCATCGTAGAACTCACTACCGTTATCAGTACATATAATACCTGGCCACCCGTGGTCAGCAAAGACTTGGCAACATAATTCTGTCACGGTCTGTGTATTCTTATCCTTTAATGGATAGAGCAAGTTAAACCGTAACGCCACATCAAAGAAGTGGCATACGTAACGGTCGCCTGTGCGCTCGGACGTGGGCAGGTCAACCAGATCAATGATGACCCTGCGCCATAGAACATCTTCAGTCACACTCTTAAGCGGTGCGAACCCATAGCGCTTGATCTGATTGAGATCACAGTCTGTACATGACTGATATACTCTGTCAACTAAAGTTGCCAGCTTCGGGTGCGCGATCCTATTTCGCTTGGCATCTTTAAGTGCGTCTACTACGTTCTGGTACTTCAACTTATGGTTTTGCGTCAGCCAAGCAATAATGCTTTCATCATTCTGCTCCTCCAGAATAAAGGTAGGTGTTAAGAATCCATTTGCGTGGTCTCTAAGTCTGTAGTGTTTCTAGACTCCTGTCCTTCTTTTGCATGAGTGTCATAAGTGCGCTCATGTGCGTTTGATACACCTGATCTATTTAATAGTCGCATTATATGTGTATACGCTTCAGGATTGTCTTTCATTAATCCCTTTAAAAATAAGGGTTGAAAGACCTCGGGCTTGGACTTTATGTTATTAAACAGAGTCCTAGCCAGAGACTGACGCTTCTTAACAGTGTCATTAGCAAATTGTATTTCTTGTGCACAGACTTAAATGCTGTGTTGCCTTTGAACTGGTTAACGTTCAATTGGGTAGAGAGTGGAATCTCTGATTCTTTGACCTTGTTAAGGAAGGCCTCAGAAGGGGTCCATTTGGTTGTTCCAATGGGACCTATACGACATATTATAGTATGTCTCCAGGGCGTCGTCTGGACGGCTCGGGTACCCTGATATAAGAAAGTATCTACTTCCCTATCTAAATATACTGGCTCGCATTGTATCATGCTTATCAATTTATTGAGCCATGGATATTTACTTCATAATGGGCAACACAACGTGATGGTAGCTATATGTATATGAACATAATTTAATAGCTGGGCAATTAACTGCCATGGTGGATTAACCTACGCATTATGTTTAGAGAGGTCTATTTGAAAAGCGTCTCCCAAAGGATAATTTAAAGTCCTGTAATTCGATAGTTGTGCATTATGATGTGCAGCGAACATATCTATGGTATGTGGCCCAAATATTTTTTGAGCCAGTTCAACCCACCTGGGATTACACTTCCAGTCGGTGGCTAGTAACTCACGTACGGATTTATTAAAGTCCGGTACAAAGCGTGATAACATATCCAGTAAATGGTTATGTATTCCTGGCAGATGTTTGATATCAAAATGAAACTTTGATATTGTATCATGCCAGCAACTCAGTAATTGTGAGTCGGGTTTCATCTCTTTCATATATTGAAGAGATTTCTGATCACACATCAGCGTAAATGCTGTTCCGTATAAGTAATCTCGGAAGTGTGTTAGAGCTGCCACTATGGCTAATAGCTCTTGCTTAACAGTTGAATAATTCAACTGTGAAGTATTCATTGCTCGACTAAAGAATTGTATATATCTAGGTTTGTCATCTATAACCTGATGTAATACACCTCCTAAGGCTAAGTCGGAGGTGTCCGTTGCTATTTCAAACGGCACACCATCGACTGCTCCTTGTACAACTGGGGCATGTTGGACTGCGTGTTTGAGCGCTTTAAACGCGTCATCACACTCTTTAGTCCACAAGTCTCCTAGTTTGCCTTTATGACATATTAAGTGTTTACTTAAGGTAATCAGCCAAGTGTGGTACTCCATCTGAAAAGAAGTTTACAAACCCACACATGCTGTTAACATCTCTTCCTGTAGTTGGTGTTCGCCAATTTAACAGGTGTACTACCTTACCGAGGTCGATTTTAATTCCTTCCCCAGATATATGGTAGCCTAAGAGCTGGATTTCGCTCATTGCAAAGTGGCATTTCTTCTCGTTAATTTCGAAGTTTTGCTCGTTGAGTCTCTAAAGGACTCGTTTGACTAATGCGGTATGTTCGCCCTTTGTCTTAGAAAAGATGACTATATGATCTATATAGATCTGCACGTTAGGCATGTCTGTAAACATTTCTTCCAATACTTGTTGGACGAATGCTGGTAAAGAGTGTAACCCGAAAGGTGCACATCTGAACCTGTATTGTTTACCTTTCCACGTGAAACTAAAGTTTACGATGTGGTTAATATACCTGCATTTGATGGTATCCTTGTGTAAGGTCTATAGTTGTAAATACTGTAGCACCTTCCATCCTTCGCAGTAGCTCGTTAATACGAGGTAAGTGAAAGCTATGAGTCGGCAAAAAAAAAAATGAACAGTCGCGTGTTTACGTCGCAACTTGGTGTACAGGCTCTCACGGTCGTTATTCCCTATGTTCTTACAGAACACGTGCATAACCAGGAACTCGTACCATCGATATGCCTTGTCCTTTGTTATATCTGGACGTTTGAGGTCAGCATCTAGCTTCAGAATATAACTCTGAATGGGCGTGTTCTCAACTGGTTCAGTTAAAATTGAACTCAGTCCAGGGCTACGCATGTCC
>NW_014040258.1:27695-30159 GCF_001186125.1 Sphaeroforma arctica JP610 | reverse complement strand
CCAGCATGACCGTAAACGCATTACGCGTACCGGCTAGCGTGTCGAGGTCATGGTTGTTTATAAACTCGACCTGCTTACTGTTGGCATCCCAGTTCGACTTAAGTCGACTGATCTGTCCCTTGTACTTCTGGTTGTCCCTGTGGTCTTGTCCACGTTGGACCTGAAGTAACTGATCAATGCGCTTTTGCTTAATCGCAATCATATGCGCAAAGTATGCTACATCATCAGCATGATGCGCATCGTGGGCTATTTCTATTTTAATGGTGTAATCGTCGACCGATTTGTTAAGTTCGGTCACCTCGTCATAGTGGAAATCCTCTGCGGGTTGATGTAGTGCTGTGCGATCGAAGCGATTAAATTCGACTTCGTTAACACGTTTACGGGGTGTTTATTACCCTTTGTAAAATCCATGGTCGAGGCCTTTCGGTGCTCTGTTCCTCGGATAGTAGTTGGTGTTATAATCTTGGGTATTTCATGCGTCTGGATAACATACCCAGTCTTAACTGGTTTCCGACGATTGTCATCCCAATTGGGTGAAAGTGGCGGAGTATTTCTACCTGCCTCTGGGTCTATAATACCCTCAAGGACGGGTGACTCACGGCTGGGTGTCAGAACAGGCGACTAATTAGCCTGAAGTTCTGGTGGTAGTACCTCGTAAGGTATAGATACGCTGAGCACATCTGGATCATATGCCACAGGTGTAGCGCTTGAGTCTTTACGTTCTTCGGGCGTAATTGCCTGTCGATGTTTTTTCCTCTTCTGCAGGGCTTCAGTAATGCCCGGGGAAACATGCTCGCATAAGTGCTGTGTATGTTTTCCTGATCTATATAATTGATCTACATGTTCGACAGTCAAGTCTTTCATAATAGTAGCTAACTGATTCTTAAGATCAGCGTTTTCAGTAATTAACTTACGTATGCGCGTTGTCTTAGTAGTCTCGGACGTAGATTCGGGTTTGCCACTTGAGCTTGCCTCCTCTTCTGGTTCCATAATAGGTTCCTTCTGAGATTTGTCCTTGTCCCCTATAATTGGGGACTCCCTTGTAATTGGAGACTTTCCTTTCTGAGTTTTGTCAGAAGAATGGGCTGGGGCGTCTTGAGACGTGTCCCTTGTCTGACATTTAGTAAAGTTAGGTATGCCTCGTGAAAACAGCAATACTCTGAGGTATTGTGAGGCTGAGACATTGCCTATATATAATCCTCTCAGTACTGTTTCCGCCGAAGGGATTTTATTTAGTGTTTCGTTGTCGCTCTATTAGAAACTATGGTATGTTTCATTGGGGCGAATCCGAGAGACTCATAAAATCCTATCTTTAGAAAAATAAATTTAAAAAAGAAAAATACTCGTGATGTCCTTAGTTATTGTATTAACCAATAACATGCCACTTATCAAGAATTACCCACTTAGCCTTCATCAGACTGGCACATAATTTTGGCTGATCGGAGGATCAACTAGGTAACGTTAATAGTCCCTAGAAACCTATATTCGGTTGAGCCATCTCGCTACGGAAGTATTCAGATTTAAATAAAGTTGGAAAGTAAATAAAGTTCTATTAATAGAACTAGACCAACTCTTTATGTTTGGTATCTTACTGAGGCCTTTTAATGGCCTCGTCCAAATATCTGATATGTGAAATGGACAAGGTATTAATTAATAAAACCATTAAAAACCATTTTAGGAAACTTAAGTTCCTCAAGCTATTAAGAGTACATTTAGGAAACTTAAGTTCATCGTACTATTAAGAGTACATTTAGGAAACTTAAGTTCCTTGTACTATTAAGAGTACGTTTATAATTTACGTACTGCTTAAGAGTACGTTTATAACATATAGTCTAATGTGGAGGCCCGGCATATTACAATAAATGGTCGGGAAGTAGTGGGTCGAAGCTGCGATGGACCAGTCGCAGTATATCTACTCGTACTGGTTGATTCTTGAAGTCCGTCGGTAGAGAACCATCCTTATGTGTTAAGTCGTAGCCTTGTCCGTTGCGTCCTTTGATGAGATGTGGGCCAAAAAGTGGTCGCATCGCTTTGGATGTGTAACCTTCCGACTTCACTACTACCACATCGCCTGCGTCGAAGCGTACCAGATCATTGGCGTGTCAACGATCAAACGACTTAGCCAGTTGGTCCGTATACTTCTGTTTAATATTATGTAGCGTTGGCAATATCGTGTCCTGTAGCTGATCAAGACGCTGGGCCCACGACTCGTTTGTGACTGGTAAGTTGGACGGTGTGTCATCCGTGAAGTCGGCGAAGGGGACATGCTGACGACCAAGGTACACACTAAAGGGCGTGCTTTTGTGGCGGCGAGAAACCCGTAAGTTCTTATACAACATTGTGAACGGAGGCCGTTCATTCCATGCATGTGGGATCGCATTGCAGCAGATACGGATAGATCAGGCAACGTCTTTGTGTCGACGCTCGGTAGCTCCCAATACCAGTGGGCGGTATGACGGGGAGG
>NW_014040258.1:20909-25992 GCF_001186125.1 Sphaeroforma arctica JP610 | reverse complement strand
AACCGTATCGAACGCACTGTGATGTCCCTGTTCATGCTGGGCTCTAGTTAGCTGTATGCGTCGTTGTCGTTCCTCTGGTGATGCTTGTGCATATACGGGTTGGTCGGCAGCGTTCGCCATTGCTATCGAAACCTCACGGGCTATATCCAAGCACTGAAAACGTGATGTAAGGTTGGGTTCAGCATAGCCTAATCGTTGCATAAACGCCTCCGGTAATATATAGCCATCAGGAGGGCCCACGCGAGCAATAACCGTATACCCGCACGGTGACTTGCCACGCGTATATTTAGCGAATTTCAAAAACGTGTGCGGTGTTCGTGGAACTATCACCGGTTCTCTCTACAGGAGTAACTTACATAATTCAAATCACGGAGCCCGTGGGACCCAGGCAAACATACTGTTGCTAAGGCACTCTCTGCCTTGAGCTTCCGTACCATCCTTTGAATATGCTGCCACGGCGGGTTCATCCAATCGGTAGTTGTGGACCAATCATGCACAAAGGCACCCCTTGAGCGTCGTCTGTCCAGAAGCGCTCGAGCTGTACATTCTTAGGGTACGCAAACACATCGATATCATTTGGTCTAAATATTGGATGTGCTTGCTGGAAGTAATCCGGGGATAGCTTCCAGCACTCGGCATACATGGTCTCTATGACCTCTACCTCTGGTATCCCTTCGTAGACTCTAATCAGCATATCCGGGAGGATGTTCTTTCTCCCCGAAATATGGGAAATTGTAAAGTTAAAGGATGCTATCAGGTGATTCCATCTCTGTAACATTGGGCTCAGCTTGAGTTGTGAATTCATATATACTAACGCCTTGTGGTCCGTGAACACTGAAGAACGCTGCACATCCAGATATTCCCTAAAGTGGGTTACATCGTATACTACCGCCAGTAGCTCCTTCGTCGGTGTGGCATAATTCTGCTGTGCCTGATTCATTGTTTTGCTGAAGAACATAAAGTAATGTTTCTTCGAGTCAACCGATTGAAATAGCGCTTCCCCCAAGCCGTAGTCACTGGCATCGGTTTCGAGATTCAGCGGAACGTCATCCACCGGGAAATTCAGTGCTACTGCGTTCACGATCGCTTCCTTCATAGCCAGCCATGCTGCTGCATGTCGTTCCTCCCAGCGGTTCCCAATGAATTCGTTGGGGTTGAGCTTGCAATATTCCCGTAAGGGTGCTACGATATGAGCGAAGTTCGGCAGATGTTCGTGGAGAAAGTTTGCGAGTCCTAATATCGAAGCAATATCCTTGTATAATTGAGGCATCGGCCAATATAGTAACTTCGCTTGCTTTTCATGGTCGACGTCTATTCCTTGTGCTGATACTCTCTTCCCGAGGATCATCATCTCTGCTATCGCAATATGGCACTTCTGCGCATTTTCCTTAAAACTATGATAAGTCAGCCGACGAATCACCTCTCTTGTAGTCTGTATGTATTCGTCTAAGTCATCCCCTGATATCACTGTGTGATGGACGGGCAGACCGTCCAAAGTCGTGCTGAGAGTTCTCTGAAACTGTTAAGTCAGCACATGAAGCCCAAAAGATGCTGAAATAGACGAGCGAGTATTAATAGCGATCATGTGTAAAGCTAAGCAGATACTGAGAGTCGGGATGGATTGAAAGCTGATGGTATGCAGCTGATATGTCCAACGTCGTACAGTACCTGTGGCTCTTGAGGCGGGAGATAATTTCATTAACTTTGGGGATCAGAAATTGATCACCTGGGGTAATAGCATTCACGGCTCGCTTATCCATGCACACTCGTACCTTCTTCACTTGCCCCTCACCGTCGAGAGTGGGCACGGCCAACAATGGCAGGTTCATTGTCGTAGGAGTGGACCGTTTGACAATCACCGGGACCTTTAGTCATTTATGTACCTGCTCCTCGACATATGGAAGCCATCTGTCAGACACAAAATTCCGGATGAATCGTCACATACTTATCACCTAGTCCCTTGTAACCGGAATAGCCATCTTCGCTGCCTGCTAGACGACAACGGGCGCTATTCGCAATCGCGGCGTTATCGTTGAGCTTTGACCGCAGGCATTCCCGTACTCCAACAGGTTCAGTAGTGTTTGGAGCTTGCCGACGTGGTAGTGGTGTCAATAAGTCGTCGAGAGCCGTATGATCGATTGTCGCTAATGGGGATTATACTCCTCCGAATATAATCCTAATCCCGGCATAACATCAAGTCCCAGTATCATATCAATGCCCTCCGGTACGTTCATCAATTCTAATGATCCTTGAGTAATTCCGGATGAATCGTCACATACTCATCGCTTAGTCCCTTGTAACCGGAATAGCCACCTTCGCTGCCTGCTAGACGACAACGGGCGCTATTCGCAATCGCGGCGTTATCGTTGAGCTTTGACCGCAGGCAGTCCCGTACTCCAACAGGTTCAGTAGTGTTTGGAGCTTGCCGACGTGGTAGTGGTGTCAATAAGTCGTCGAGAGCCGTATGATCGATTGGCGCTAATGGGGATTATACTTCTCCCAATATAATCCTAATCCCGGCATAACATCAAGTCCCAGTATCATATCAATGCCCTCCGGTACGTTCATCAATTCTAATGATCCTTGAGTAATCTCGGTACCGTATCGAATCAGTAATATATCCGTCGTCCCTGGACGCGGAGTACGCACCGCCTTATCCGTCAAATATATATACGACCCCGGTGGTGCTGGGGTGACGGGACGGATATGGAGATTTGCGGATGTCGTCGAGATGCAAATTCTGTTCGCCCCGGTGTCGACCAATACCCTGAACGTACGTCCATTGAATTGTAGCTGAATGTAGACCCTATTATCTGTACTGATCAAGGGTTCACGGATAGTTATTACCCAGTTCATAGAGTCTCTAGACGTCAAAATTAAATCTTCATCTGACACCCCGATGTCCTATTGTTGTGGTTCTGTTGTCGACCAATAGTCTGGGTTCGGCTGTGAGTTTGTCGGCTCTGGTGTCCCAAATTCACTAGTGAGAATTGAATTGATGTGTACCTCAGTGGCGTTCGGTGTCGTTGTCACCCTTCCCTCTTCTGACACCATACTAATCTGCGGGCCCCCCAACGCCATGCTGGATGATCTATCTGTTGCCGTCTGTGTTCTTCCTGATGACTATAGTCCGCCTCCTCCACGATGAACCTGCTCTCGTCTGATCTATTGGGCGCACCCGATTGCCCGTTGCGTCTGATTGAGGATGACTATTATTCCAAAAAATATAACAACGTGGTATATGTCGTAAGCTTGAGGGTGCTTGTGCCTGACATCCGGAACAAACTGTGACTTGCGATGGTACTTGCGATATATGTTGCCAATTCTGTTGTTGCCGCTGGGCAGTCTGTGGAATAGGTCGGCTGTTCGTGTGTTCAGAACGTGACCATTCGCCCCCGTGCGGTCGTCGGTTCGTGAGTCGAGCCGTCGTACGGATCTGGGCCTCTTGTATATCCGGACTCAACAGTTGTGACAACGCATTTGTTTCCATGAGGTGCCAATTAGTATGCATCTGCAACGTGCGCTCGTATGTACGCGCCCCCAAGCTATCCTCCAATAACTGTACAATGCAGTGGTTAAGTAAACTCTGTTTGAAATCCGCATCATTCTGGCTACGTTCATGAGCGCGACGATGATTCTTCATTAGGCACGTCATTTGTTCAATAATCGGAAAAATTGTCAGCCTGACATGGCCTTTAGCTAGTTTCCGGAATGTTGGATCTACCGTTGCCTGAGTCTCAGTGCTCTTAACCGTATAACCTGGGTTCATATAGTGTTCTGTACCCATGTTCTATCTCCATGTGCGTACTATTCTTTGGTATCCACATTCCATGTGCATATATCCATGCGTATACCTAACCTAAACCTGCTGTCTTTTGATGTATTGTATATGCTCCCCTATTTTCCTTGTTAATATGTTACCCTAAACCTTGACACTTACACTGTTTAGCACTTATGACACACACTCCCTTTTCCATGGGTTACCCTGTATATCTCCATTGCCTGCCTTCCTAATTTTAATTACATGTGTTCGATTTTTTCAGCGACTTACCAGCCTTATTACTTCTTCTTACTTTATCTATTCATATTGTCGGGTCGTGCTATTGTTGTTTTCGCGTCCTTCCTCTTCCTGTACGTCTTCATTCGGGACATCAGCTCCTAACAATAGTCTTGATGCATTACTCGTGTTTTCTCCTCGTCTGTACGACTTCGTCGTTCCATGTCCGAATGATTATCTGATCTCCGCGCATGTTGCCCTTCATCTGTCTGTTCATCATTCGCATAACTTAACCATTGTCTCTGTATTATTCTGTGCATATGTATCAGCCGTCGCCGGACCGTCTGGGTTATACTTCAGTTACGTGGTCCTCCATGCTCCCTTGTCGGAGCCGGTCCGTCTCTTTCCCTGAGCGACTCCCTCTCTCCATCATTGTCATCGCTGCTGTTTGATATTAAACGATGGCATACTGGCTTTGCTGCTATATATTCCGTTATCGGAAGACTCATGATTTAGCTCATCTATCTATCCGTCTGTTACTGCCATGGGTGGGGTTGACCAAACCCTTACTTCTTCATCTGACATGTCAGCGAAAAACATCGCTGTTTTCACCTATACTTATTTTACCCTTCTTTGGGTTCTTGTCTAGATTCCTAGTCTTTAATTCTCTAAGATATTCAATACCTAACCAAGTTCTATCAGCTAGTTTAAAATGTAGTAAAACACGCTTCGATAACTATATCAACGTACCCCCCTCTCCAGAGGTCGGTCGTTGGTTATTTATTAACTATCTTTGGTCCATAAAACCATGTGTTTATTTGATCAGAAATACTGATCAAACAAACCCTAAACCTAGCTTAAAAATTCTACCAAAAAAAAACTAACAGTCCTGATTATGTATTCCTGACCACAACATTCGTCGGCGGATACTCTTGCTATTGTGCAGTATGTAGAGCAAACGAAGAACCTTAAGACTAACATCGATTCTGTAAATTTGATAATTAGACTGCAAAGTGGAGTAGGGCAATTAACTGCCGAGGTAGAGCCACGTATACAACACAAGGATTGTGTGTTTATATATGAAAT
>NW_014040258.1:18044-20375 GCF_001186125.1 Sphaeroforma arctica JP610 | reverse complement strand
CTAACGGTAAGTAATTTTCCTCTTTAAGATACTGTACGAGATGCTAACAGTTAAAAGTTTCTGACGCAGTGGAAGCACGTTTTTACATAAAATCTTAAAAATGTACAGGAATACGTACAGCCTTAAAAGAAATATAGTGGTGAAAAACATCTCATGATTTTGATAATGAAATAGTACTATACATTGTACCTCAGAGGGAACTCTATAGTATACAGTAGGTAGTTGTTCTAAAATAGATGTTTTACACCAAACAATTAATACAGTGACTCAAATTTTTAAAAGGAGCATTTGTATACAACCAAATAAATACAGAGCAAGGAAACATACTGTGCAGTAGGACAAATAGAGTTATCCTGGCAAGCCAACTGGTTTTACCTGGCTATTCCTTAATTGGGATCTAGAGCTAAGTGTCAAGTGATGGCGTCCAAAGTGTTGTCAGAGTCACTGCACCAGCCTATAGTATTGATTTTTAGAATTAGGGGTTCTTTTAATAAAAGTCGGATTTGTTAGATTAATGTCGCCGTGAATGTACCTGAAACGAGCCAACGTCGCTTCGATCTTAGTTGTTGACACTTGAAATAAATATAAACTGAAGGTTTGAAGTTATGAGTGAACCATCCGTATTGAAGTTGGACTCTGATATAAACTGACAACTAGTCACAACGTACGGTCAACTAGTGACGGTAAGTTTTCGCTCACCACGCATGCTTTTATTTAGAGGGGAAACGAGCATAAATATACAAGTGGCCTGCATTCGAGCACAGCTAGGAAGTAACAATAGAAGCATCCATGTGAGGATCGTCCGTGCGCAGGTGAATCAATTTACATGTAGATGTTATGATTATATGCATTGTATGCGCATTGATAAATAATTATCCAATACATGCTCCGCTGAAGAATTGTCAGTCGAATATTTATGCACGCACTGTTTGCTTTAGAAAAGGAGCAACATACCGAGACCGCAAGTCTAGCTAGTGATGCCTACGCGTGCAAGCACTCGAGGGATGTCAGAGTCAATGGTACTAATACCATACCAGAAAGGTTTTAAAGGGGAGTAAAATAACAGTGTTGACATACATTGTACAAATTTGCGTCATTGGTACAACCTAATATCATTTACTGCCAGTCAAGGTTCATGACTACCACAAAACAGTTCGATACGGATTCCCTACAAAAGCACTACAATAACACATAAGGTGATACTAATACTAAACTGACTGACAAGCAGTCAATTGCAAATGTGTACATGTGCATTAACTTTTGTAGTCTTATCGTGAGTTGTCCGTATTGATGCATATACACAGGTCAATAGTTTCAATGATTGACGGGGGTTCGATATTTTTATCAAGTGTATTTCGCCTGGTCTGAAGGTTGTAAATCGATCAGTATTTTATGGCATACTATGTCAATATCGGATGGATATTTAACGTAAAGGGACACTCGCATCATTACATACAAATTCACACGAAAAAGTTTCATGTACATAAGGTGACGCTTATTGTAAGAGAACGTCAATTGGTTGTAAATTCCTTTTTGGCATACCAAAAGGACGATATATTATTGTCTACTTTTCTATTACCATCTACCAGGATTAGCAGTAAATATTTAGATCATCTTGCCACAATTGATACGATATCAGACACAAACATAATTAATATAAAATTAAAAATACACATTGGTTCAATACCTAGTGGTTTAGTGGTATAATTGCCCCCTGCCACGGGGTAGACCCGGATTCGATTTCCGGCTAGGTGAACTTTTTTCTAAACAAGTTTAATTGTCCACAACGTTTGTTACCGGAGGGTATTGGAAATTTATAGATAATGCCACAGACTATCAGGAGATTTTATGCTGCAGTGAGTACCAACTGTTGTTTACATTTTCCCCTCTCAGCCCCACTCTCTAGTCGTACTTTCGTGCATAGCTTATTTAGGTACATGGGCCAACGGTGCACAACGACATTTTCGACATATCTGCTTCCAAGCTATGCGTTCAATCTTGAAACATTTTACGTGCTCTTTATCTGAAATACCTGAATTAGTATGTAAGTTTGTAACTGTACATCGAAGTGACCTAATATCGAATTATAATTAACGCACGCATAGGATCGGGCGCAGGATAAAAGCGCAACATGCAAATAGGATTCTGTGACTTTATTTGTATGTTTGTTACATACCGTTTCATGTATAGACCTAGATGCAAATACAGTCGAATGTTTGAAGAATAGTATCACCTCCTATTTTAACACAATAGAGGAGTGATATCAAACTGATATATATATATATAAACCCTAAAAACACACACACACACACACACACACACACACACACA
>NW_014040258.1:0-17269 GCF_001186125.1 Sphaeroforma arctica JP610 | reverse complement strand
CATATATATATATATTTATATATATATATCTGCAGCCCCAATCAAGAGGACGTTCTGCCCTCTATCGATCCTTTTTTAATCAATGAGAATATTCAGTATCCATTATACATTACCGAAGGTAGCAAACTCCCCGCGAGGGGCCTATGCGTTCTTCAAACCTGACAATGATGCAAAAATGAAACCTGGAGAATGAGAGAATTGAACTCCCGACTTCGTGCATGCTAAGCACGCACTCTACCAACTGAGTTAATTCCCGGACAATTTTCTTTGACTTTGTTTCTATCATAGTACAAATATAAAAAATTATGAATCACAAAGTGGCATTCCGTTCATTTGCCTCTGGATTTTTGTCCTTCGGACAATTAGTCCGGTCAGACCTGTTATTTCATTTCTTCTCTAGAGAACCCCATTTAGTTCGAATCTCACTCAGGAATTAAAAAAAATCAAAATCAAAATCTAACACATCGGACCAGAGTGCAGAACGCCCACCCAGAACTGGCGAGAATTAGGTGGAAACGGTCCGTACCGGCCGGTAATGGACGACTACCAACCCGAACGGTTATAAAACTACCTAACTCATGCTACTAGTCAATATTCAAGCGTTCCCATTGGCTTATAAGAATGTAAGTTACTGCCATCTTGAAATAAATAAGATCCCCAACAAGCACAAATTTGGAACTATACCAATGAATCGCGCAATTTGAGAATATTGGATTGCTTTGTATGAATTTCACGGCATATCGATTCATTACGACCGTTTCGAGATATACCTGGCCCACAATGTTCGCCCTGTTTTACATCATGATTCGACAGAGATATCTCTGACTCCGATTTCTTGCCCGACTGTACAGTGTACTGTTCCGTCACAATTCGTATAATTGTTGGTGGAAAATTCTCCGCAGCCATCACCGGGATGAGCTTAATTGTTGTCAGCTTTGCAGTGTATGGAAATACTAGGTCATATGATAAGGGATAAGTGTGTTTCAGCCCTATGTTTTGGCATGTACTGTTACTAGTCCGCTGTTTCCTTCGCAATGTTCTCTATGTGCACGACGCTATCGAAAACTACCAAAGCAGGGTTCAGATATTGCCACGCAATTGATATGCGACTTTTCACCACTCTTGGGCTCACATCAGGCACTAATAATTTTCTTTTTCAACCCCTCCCGGAATATCTCCAGAATCAATTCATATTGACCCGTCTTGAAAATTATATATCAACATTTGTCGTATTTGCCTTTTATAACAAAAGTTCCGAAGGAATTATAAGGAGAGTGTACGTGGTAGAGATAACAAAACTTTCAAAAACACATGCACGTTCCACATTTGAAGAGGAATCATTACCTCACTGAGGATTCACATCTTCCAAAGCATACAAACGACCACAGGATACTATCCTTTACGTCACTGACTCTTCATACCAATCGTATGAACTGAGTAAAACAAAATCAGCAACTATGTCAGTGTATGAACTGAGTAAAACAAAATCAGCAACTATGTCAGTGGGTAGCCACAGTGGGTGAGGAGACTACTATGATAGTTTTTTTCGAAGGTAGTGTTTGGCCATACAGCGGCTTGTAGAAGTACTATGCGCTTCGGATTATTATGCATGCAAGAGCAGTGCGCTGAAAGTGTAGTGTGTGCATACTGAATATGGGTTCACACGCAGTCTGTGGTATGTTGGCATGCAATGTCGTAGTTCAACAAACGACGGATTCATAAATCCTTCCATGACAAAAACCGCGTCCAGTATATCTCCATGTTGAAGATGCAAAAGTCTAGCCAACTCTTATATACCTTTCTTCGTTCCTGAATTTAAATGTTCAGCAAGAGCCTTTCAGTACTGGGGATGGATTGCTCGTCTAATACTTTATTTCTCTTGTATCACAAACTAAAGTTTCCCTCTTCTATTGATAGATCCTCCGAAGTTTTATTTTTTCTTTGGCATGACCAGATTAATCAGACCCCCCTTGTTAGCGACGATCATGCGCCGTATCGAGTCCTGTGAGTGTGCGATCAGGGAATAATTAGACTAAACCTTGCGAGCCCGTCCAGTACCAATTAAACGAAATGACTTTGTGGCTGTTTTTCTCATATAACATGTTGAGCATGGTTGCATCAGCACGTGTTAGTGTTCAAGGCTGTATATGAAAGCGAGGAAATAGACGCCGTCAGCATTTTCTCTCCCGCCTTTATCTGTCACATGTGTTTCCGTTGGATGGTATACCACCATAGTATATAAACAATGAGCTCACTTCACACAAACGACACACTACCACGCACAGCTGAACCGTGCGTTTAGATCCGAGATATACAACACACGAGACTGAATTTTTTTCATAGACACAGGTCGCATTCGCACACGGGGAATAGCATAGGCATGCGCAGTGATGTTGCGTCCGCCGACTCATTTCAAGCTATGTTAAAGCGTATACTCCACATGCAGCCATGCGTTGGAAATATGAGGAAATAGTACATAGTGCAGAACTTCCAATGAAGTCGTCTGCCAGCAACTATTTCGATCCAACAAGTACAAAATTGTATAATAATAGTATATAATGTGAGGTCTGTTCGAGCACGCGACATGTGCGATAAGACTCAGGGCGTACACGGACTACAATCAAATACATTGCAAAGACAAACCATATTGCAGTCCATCTCACTATATGCAATGTCCTATACATAATACTATGGCAGTCTGTCCCGCGGGATCAAAAGCGTCTCGAATATGTTAAGCCCAAGAAACGGCACATGGGATACCGTTCCAAGATACACGGCGTACAGCACACAATACGCAACACAGAACGAGCAATACAGTCCGTATGTAACAACGCATGCAGCCAGCACATACAAACTACTATAACAAACAGAGTTCCGTTACATGTATATAGCTATACTTATATAGCCACTAGAACTAAAAAATCTATCTACGTTATGTATCGCACGAGCATGTCACAGTAGTGTAAGACAGAACCGTAACATCCCAGACAACACCACACAGCAGACTTCACACAACCACGCCACACATAACAGGCTAAAGACGCGGTAGGCACCTCTGTTGCTTCCCTCCTGCACCAAATAGTTGACCCATACGAGTTGCTAGGTGTGTCTACCACGACTTACATGTCACAACCATTCGATACACCGCGGCACACAATGGTGCCATCACAAGTAACACCACTACCACTCAGCAACACGTATGGATTCAGCTGGATGCCAGCAGTAAGGCCTTACGATAAATACACACACCACAATCAGACACACTATACACAGACCCACACGCACAAACATATCGTGTCGAGTTGATGTTTCTTCATCGCGTTTGATGCCAGCAGCAAGGCACTACTATGAATACACACACCACAATCAAACACACTATATACAGAACCACGCGCACAAACATACCATGTCGAGTTGCTGTTTGTTCATCGCGTTTGATGCCAGCAGCAAAGCACTACTATAAAAACACACAGCACAATCAGACACACTATACACAGACCCACACGCACAAACATACCATGTCGAGTTGCTGTTTCTTCACCACGTCCGATGCTAAGGCCGCTTCCTGCACTTGGGCGTCTGTGGCATTTGAGTCCACCGTCACAGTGCCTTTAGTGCGACCGTTGATCTGAATCACCACTGTACGCTCAGCCGTCGCCAGTAGTTTGTGGTCCACCACAGGCCACCGCATGGCGCTTGTGGGTCGGTGGGTGACCACTTCCCATATCTGCCGTGCACGAGGATGAAGCGTGTGTAGGTGTTAGGGGTGTTAGGGGCATATCTGCTGTAGGTATTGGCGGGTAGAGGAGTATGAGAGGAGGTGAGAGATGGTGCAGAGCGGAGGGAACATATGTAGGAAACGGCACGAGAGGAAGATGATACTTTTTTAAATTTAGAATAGTGTGAGCGGGTGGAATGTTATATGCCAACTGCTGTACGTGCGATCCCCCACAGACCACCGTATGGCGCTTGTGGGTCAGCGTGTCACCACCTCTCATATCTGTGGCAAAAAAAAAGCGGGTACCGCGATGTAGGTATACACTTAGATATCTGGTATCATCAAGTCCATGTAGGTGTGGGGTGTGTGGAGAAGTGCACCAGTGCCAAGAAGACACGCGTATCTGTACATAAGTGGTCCGCCACAGGCCACCGCACGGCATTTATAGGCCGGGATATCACGATATGTCATATCTGTGGCAAAAAAGAAAATATTCTGACAGAGCACAAAAGGTACAGCTGAAACCATGTATGCGCATGTCATGAGAGCTCGAGTGTCTTTCGTCCCTCTCCGCGTAGGTGTCTGTGCGCTTATACTCCAAAGAGGTGGATGGCTGTAAAACACTCGTTGTCCCAGACACACAGGTTGCTTGTTGTGGCTTTCGCATGGATAGGTGGATGCCTGACTAATACATTCGGGTGATAGGGTGTACCTTGGCAGATATGATATCCGTGATGTCTTAGATGCGGTCAGACAACCCAGGCCAATACATGGTAATCGTGATGAGGCATACTGCTTTCCCCTCAGTATACGTGCCAGATGGTGTGTACTAAAACAGTACGGTCTTCGTTCCTATACGCTACGAGATAGTCTCTAAAAACGGACCAGACAGGGCACCCTCGAAGTTTAGGACTGCCAATATGAGGATTTGGCCCATACCTACCTCAGAAGCAATGTGGGGCACCATTGGGTATGATAGCACCGCCAGCATTTCAATGCAATCGTGGAGGAGGATGGAGCTCATGCCTCTGTCCCTGTGCTGCCGTATCTCTGCCAGTGACAAATGGTCAAGATGAGGCATGAGATTATAAATAAACTCAGGTTGGTATAAGTACATAAATAGGTATGCATCTGTGGCACATGCGCTGGTAGGCATGCCGAGGTGTGTTCAGTGTATGCATACGATCATCTTATATGCCACAGCGTGTACAGCTGTCTGCCCCACATTGACCATCAGTCATATACAGTGAATTTGTGGAGAGGTTGTCACACATTGACCTCAAGTAACATGCGTACACAGTGAATTTGATAGGAGTATCGGAGAACTAGACAGGCTACTGGTTGTGGCACATGCATGGATCAGATCAACTGTTGTACGCGGAAACCAAGTTTGCGACTACAGTATACCAAGTTTGCGGATAGACCTGAACACCCATTCACAGTAAAACATTCGTATCCCGACCCGTCGGGTATGCGTTCGTTCACATAATTCATACACGCATGTGGCCACACTACAACTAGATGGGTGTAAGTATCGGCTCATCTACGCTCCACTCCGTACATGATGTTTGAGATTAAGTTTATGCTACATACGAGAGATAAGATGATTCACCGTTATTGCTCATCAAAACGTATACGGAACTACATGGTACAGGTAGGTACGTAAACTGACACAGATGGCACAGAGGAGTACCAATACTGTTACACTGGTTAAGGTAAGTACGTATACAGTCACACATGGTATAGGTTTGTACGAATATTCTTACACTGGATAATATAACTACGTATACAGCCACACATGGTACAGGTGAGTACAAATACTGTTACACTTTTTAAGGTAAGTACGTATAATGTCCCACATGGTACAGGCAAGTACGTGAAATGTCAAGTACGTAAAATGTCACACATGATACAGTATCTTTGTGAGTACTGACACAATTGGTGCATACAAAAGCGTATACTTTCCTACATAACCAAGGCAGATTGGTTTACTATCACACTCTGTACAGATAAGTATGTATACCATTGGTGAAGCCCATGAGCTTTGCGACGGCAGAGTTGAACGAATGGGTTTCCAGTGCTGTCTCTACCTAAGCGAACGACAAGGTTTATATGTCGAGTGGTGAGTATACCCAGATGTATTTGGGTATATGTATGGTAGTATATATATTGCATATATATATATATACATATACATATACATATACATATATGTATTTATATATTTATGCCATAGTCAGTATTTCAAGATGTATTTGGATATATGTATGGTAGTATGGAGAATGGAAACATGTATAGTTATAGAGGTATATATATGCCGAGTAGTAAGTATACCCAGATGTGTTTGGGTATATGTATGATAGTATATATATTGTATATATATATATTTATAGATATATATATATATATGCCATGGTCAGTATTTCAAGATGTATTTGGATATATCCATGGTAGTATGTAGAATGACAATATATCTAGTTATAGAGGTATATATATGTCGAGTAGTGAGTATACCCATATGTATTTATAGATATATATATATATATATATATGCCATAGTCAGTTTTACAAGATGTATTTGGATATATGTATGGTAGTATGTAGAATGGAAACATGCATAGTTATAGAGGTGTATATTATATGCTGAGTAGTGAGTATACCCAGATGTATTTGGGTATATGTATGGTAGTTTGTAGAATGAATATCTATAGTTATAGTGGTATATTATATGCCGTAATCAACAATCCCAGATGTATTTGGGAATATGCATGGTAGTATATAGAATGTATATATACTTAGTCATATGCCGTGGTGGGTATACCCATATTGTTTGATATCGTTGTATATAGTAGGAGATCGAGGCATTGTAGTTTGCACAGCGATGTGTTTCCACACTTAACAGAATGCATATATATATAATACATATATATACGAGTGGTAAACATACAGGGTTGTTTACTATTGCTGTATGCAACAGGAGAAGGCGACAACGTGTTGCACACGGTGATATGTATAAACCAACCGATGACATACTCGAGAGGGCTCGTAAAGTGGGACGTGAGTGATCAAACGGACTATCTCAGGTGTTGCACACATCGATTAAAGCCCTACAACCCTAAAACCCATCCACGTAGAGTTTATTTCCGAACATGGCAAATATTTAGACGGAATAGAGTCTAGTGGTAGCTGTGCGCTAAGTGATAGTTGAGCTCACACTATATGAGGTGTCCCGATCTGAGCTATAGCACAGCTAACTGCAACAAACAATCCGCAGATGAAAACACAGGGCGATATATATTCAACATAAACCCGTTGTCTGGGTAATGATGGTACAACCAAGGAGTATTTAATGTCTAACGGCGAGTACATACAGATTAAAACCCTAAAACCCAAAACCTTGCTAGGTAAGCTACCTACCTACCTACCTACCGAGAGAGAGAGAGAGGAAGCGATACATACACACATCCTCCACGGACTAACGATAAGGCGCGTGTACATACCACATGATCATGTATGCGTTTAATGAGGCTACTCGCCTAACGCTCCGGTGGACTGTACCCTAGAAACAAGCTATGCCTGACTCGATTGGCTCACGACCAATGACACTCACCCATTGCACAGTGACTATAGAAACCCTAAACCCAAACCTTAAAACTCTAGACACTCACTGATTGTACAGTAACTTTAAAAACTTTAAACACTAAAATCTATGATACCGATTGCACAGTAACTCTAGAAACCCTACGACACTCACCGATTGGACTGTGCGGTGCAGCATACGTCGTGACTCGATGTCGATGTCTGAGCCTTTGTAGCCATCGTCTGTGAGGATACGACACTCCAACAACTCCTGCACCAACCCCCACACACGCACCAGCCACCGCCGAGACCCCTGAATACTCTGCGTGTCCCTGGAAAAAAAAACAGCGAGGCGAAGAAAAGTATTGCATCATTCTGAAGTGGTATACATAGTAATAAGTATAAGAATAAGAATAGGAATAATAATAATAATATTTTTTTTTAATAACAATAAAAAATATATAATAATATAATAGTAATATATCTTTTTGGGCATTATATGTGAGGGGTGGGAAGACTATCAACTCCTGCCCTAGCAACTACACTAGCATCAGCCACCGCCGGGACCCCTACTAGGTGCTGTTTGCGTGCTAATTGGAATGAAAAAGAGTATGTAATTCAAACACACAGTACATTTAAACCTAGTACAAACACATCTAGCTTAAGTGCTCGATGAATAATCTATACAGCTTCTGTGATGTACCCACTCTGTCGTTTTCGGGGTTTTAGGGGTTCTAGGATTTACAAGGTTTAATGAGACCCTAAACCATCCATAAGAATGGCGAGATAACGACGCACATCGCGCGCACGAGGACTAGAATGAATAAACAAATCAATAGACGAATGAATGAATAAATCAACAAATCAATACATCAATAAACCAATGAACCAATAAATCAACAAACAAATAAACCAATAAACCAATAAATCAACAAACCAATAAACCAATAAATCAATAAACCAATAAATCAAGAAATAAATAAATATACCAATGCCAATCTAGTACGAGTTCAGAAAGTACTTTGAATGGCATATGAAGTAGCAATGTGACGACATCACGTTGCTCAGTCCATATCACTACCTACACATCGTTTCATATTACATAACAACACTCTTCACTATAGTACAATGCATACCAGTCCAGTACAAGCTCAGGGGGCGCCTTGAATAACATGTGCAATCGCAGTGTATCTACACCGTGCTGCTCGGAGGCGGCACTGGGGTCAACGCCGTTGTATTTGGATTTGGACATCTTCTCAAACGAATCAGTTGGGACCAACCCGCTCTCTCGAATGAGTGGTTTTAATGGATCTGTTTAGGGTTTAGGGTTCGGGTAGAGTTTAGGGTTATAGTCTAGAATTAGTGTAGGGTTAGAGTATGGGGTTCAGAATTAATTTAGGGCTAGGATTCAGGTAGAGTTCAAGTTTAGAGTCCAAGAATATGTTAGGGCAATAGGGTGTAGGGTTAAGAGGGCGTGTTGGGTGCACATACGCACGTGTGCGTGTGCGTGGGTAGACGTGTGTGCAACAAGACGCATGCACATGCATTCAGATGTAATACTGATAAATACACACGAGTACACAGATGTCTGTACACACAAACACTTGTCGATTCACTTGCCTATGTGTACATACCCGCGATGTCCTGCATCAGACACTTTCACAATTACCAAGAGGAAATCCATACACGTATACACATAAATATACATACACACACACACACACATATATATATATACATACATACACACACACACATACACACAGGCAACAGGCCGGAATGTGGGCATTAAAACGTGTTATAAAGTACACTTCTCAGCAACAGACATATATAAAGAGCGGTGTTGACGCCCGTAAAGCTCATCTCCACACGCTTTTTGTAGCTCAAGATACTCACTTTGCTATGTCCCGCATACACTACGCACGAGGGAGAGTTGCCATTATAAACCAGACGCAAATGCACAATAACCACACACACGAACAGGTAAACTATACATGCACACACACATACACAAACACACACACACACACATATATATATATACATGTATATACATACATACATAAATACATACATATACAAACACACACACACACATATATATATATATATGTACATATACATACACACACACACACACACACATATATATATATATATATACCATATATATTTATTTATTAACATATATATACTGATACATTGAACATATGATTACATACGTGGAAAATACCAGAAAACAACAAAGGTGGGAAGGGAAAAGCGCTAACTAGATCTCTACACACGCACACGCACAGGCGAGAGAGAGAGCAGTTGGGACGCATAGAGAATGATACCTGAGAGGTCCACTTCATCGGGTTTGAGGTACTGGCCTGTGGTGGGGTGAGTGAATGTCCTGCCATGCACCATGCCTTGGTTCAGCAGCTCAGTGAAAGGCTCGGAACAGTTTGGGATCACACCCTCATCCCTCAGAAACTGGGGCAAACAAGCGATGCGTTAAAACACGTATATATATATATATATATAAACTTAACGGGAAGGAAAAAAAAGTACCTCACCCTCGTCCCTCAGCAACAGAGGCAAATAGGGCATGTATTAAAAATATTAAAGTACTTAACGGGAAGAGTTGAGACAAAGTTAGGGATAAAAAAACCACAAAAACGCTAAATGAAATGCGGTCAAAGAGCATATAGGGGTGTGACTAAAAATAGAAAAGTTAAACTGCAGTTTGAACCCTAAACCTTAAAACAAGGCAGACTAAGTGGACCACAGATCAAAGGCAGAGATGACCAAAGTGAGTACATACGAAACGACAACACGTGTGAATTCAGGGCGAGGAATGAGCGTCTTATTCATGAGAGAAGAAAGAAATAAACTCAAATGTCCAAGAATAAAGATATATGTCCAAGAATAAATATAAAAACCTATTCATCCATGAATAAATAAATAAACTTATTCATCCACGAATAAATAAATAAATTTATTCATCCACGAATAAATAAAGAAACTTATTCATCCAATAAAAAAAAATAGTATTCGAACTGATTGTATCAGCACACAACATAAGACACCGTAGAAGTGACACACAAACCATCTACTGACAGCTTACGAGCGCATGGCAAGCGGCAACGCGCTACTAGTGGCCTTCAGGCGAGACAATGCGAGACAACCCAAACCGTAGAAACCGTGGCGGATATACACAAGACTATTATCGGATACCAGGGTAACGAAGCGGTAGTACCAACATACAGGAGAAACCTATCCGTTACCTTGGTAACCAAGCGGGTATACAAATTTACAGCAGAAACCCATCCGTTACCTTGGTAACGAAGCGGGAGTACAACAGGTGCATGATGGCATGTTCGATGCCTCCGATGTACAAATCCACCGGCATGCCCTTAACAGCCGCAGCCCCTGCCAATCTGAGAAAGACGGGAGAACGAGGGACAGAGTACGTAAACGAGGGACAGAGTACGTAAACGAGGGACAGAGTACGTGAACGAGGGATGGATTAAGTAAGGAAACAAGGATAAGGTGAGCGAGTAACACAAGGCGTACAGGAGCAATGAAGTTATGTGGAGTGAGTACCACGCGAAGTCATTGAGCGCAGCAACGAAGACGGGCGCCACAAGCCAAGCAACAATGAGCAATACAGAGGACATGGTAAATATGAAAGGTAACGGATACTAATGCTCAATCATCGATGCTGCGAGTGCTATTTATATGCAGAACGACACCATCCAGCCAAGACGTTTGAACGGGAAGGGCACCTACTACGAATGCCACTCGTGCAGCTCTGACGCATAGGTCTTGGTAATTGGTATTGTTTGGAATATACTTCTGAATAACACATACGAGGAATACCACTCGTACAGCTCTGACGCATATGTCTTAGTAATTGGCACTGTTTGGAATACACTTCTGAATAACACCTACTAGAAATACCACTGATATAACTTTGACGCATAGGTCTTGGTAATTGGTACTGTTTGGAATATACTTCTGAATAACACCTACAGCCTACACTTACGCTTCAGTATTGTTGGGGTCCAGATAGCGGAGGAAGTACCAGGAGGAGTCCACGAACGTGTCCATTGTGTTGGTGTCTCGTACGGCAGGTCCATGACATCTTCAAGAGTAGACGTCGAGTATATGGGATGAGTGGACAGAGACAAGGGCATATACGTTTTAATACGTTTTAATGGGGCGTATGAGTTGAGTGGACAGAGACAAGGGCGTATACGTTTTAATACGTCTTAATGGGGCGAATGGGAAGAATGGTCAGAGACAAGGGCGTATACGTTTTAAAACGTTTTTAAGGGGCGTATAGGATGAATGGACAGAGACAAAGGCATATGTGTTTTAGTACGCTTAAATGGGGCGTATGGGACGAGAGGACAGAACAAGGGCGTATACGTTTCAATACGCTTTAATAGGGCGTATGGGATGAGTGGACAGAGACAAGGGTGTATGAGTTTTAATACGTTTAAAAAATAAAAACAAGGTCAGTCACAGCAGTTGTGAAGTAGATGAAGGGAATGAGAGGCAAAGGCTGTTGAGATACACAGAAACATGATACGGTGAATGGCCTGGCCTCTGAGGTACTGTTTATACTTGTGCCATAAGTTGAATCGTACACTAGAATATACAGTCCTCTTCCATACCTTGCACACACACAAACACACACACACACATATATATATATATACAGACAGATAGACAGACAGACATATATATAAATATATAGACAAAAAGACAGACATAGACATACATACATACATACACAAACACACACACACACACATATATATATATATATATATATACATATATATATATACATATATATTACATATACATATATATACACACACACACACACACACACTATATATATATATATATATACATACATAAATACTACACACACACACACACACACACACATATATATATATATATATACATACATAAATACATACATATTTACATATTTATGTGACCTTTTCAAACCACCGACAATGAGTCACAGGCTGCACTCTCACTCCATACATGCTACACATCTAGAACCACTTAACGCGCCGATACGGTATGTAGTTCTTGTACCTCATGTTATAACCACACCGAGCACAGCCATTCCTTGGCGGTGCCTTTTGGGATTGCATTTGGGTATCAGCATTGGACCCCTAACCTCCATCCCTAGTGGAAACACAAGTACAAGCACATACCCCTGTTCCAAACCTCACACAGACATACATCGCCGAACCAGCATTAGACACATGCTGAACTTATCTGTACGGAACAATAGAGACACTCCGCACACGTGTGCTACACCTCAGTATCTCATACACGGGACCTCACGTATGTACTATGCTTCTAAGGTTAAAACTCCTAGACCCTAAAGCGAAGATCCACCTCAACTACTGAGCAGCCAATCCAAAACCATGTCCCATATTATGATTGCCAAGCTACCATCCACACACCTATCCCGTGTCTGTCACACACATACATATACATACACACACACACACGCACACATAAACAAAAACATACACACACACATCTTGACAAGACACACGTGCAACCGCCATACTTTGGACATGTCGTATGCAGCCAATCCTTGGCTGTCTCTAATGGAGACCCACCACGACCACTGAGCGTGACTGTCTCCGGCAGTCGCACTGGCAAGTCACTCTCAGGCACAGCCACGGCCTTACAACTCTTGCAGTGGACAATGGGAATTGGAGCGCCCCAGTATCTAATGAAGGATTACCAATAAATACGATGTAAATGGATATGCATTCATGGGTTATAATAGATATGAACTCATGAGTTATTAATAGATATGAAATCATGAGGTTTAAAATATTGTAAAAAAATGTAGAGTATGGAGAGTAGTTGAAAGGTACGAGACAATAGGATACAATAGACCTCTTCTTAAGTACGGTTATCTCAGCTAGGAAAAGTCCTTAGTCTGAGAGAACCGAACTGAGTCATCATTTGTGTTGTCTTATATACTTAGTGCGTTCTTAAGTGCTATGGACTGCAACCAGTGGTAGATACCCTAATCAAAGAAGATAAGCAACCAGATGGGAGTGAGGGACACTTGTCAGACATAGAACACACCAAGCATATAAGACAGCACAAATAAAGACTCAGTTCGGTTCTCTCAGACTGGGGACTTTTTCCTAGCTGAGATAGCCGTACTTGAGAAGAGGTCTATTGTATCCTGTTGTCTCGTACCTTTCAGCTACTCTCCATACTCTACAATATTAACTCATGGGCTATAAATAGATGTGAACTCATGAGCTATAAATAGATATGAAATCATGAGGTTTAAATGAATATCAACTCATGGGTTATAAATAGATGTGAACTCATGAGTTATAAATATATATGAATTTATGAGGTTTAAATGAATATGAATTTATGATTTATAAATAGATATGAATTCATGAGGTTTTAAATGGACATGAACTCATGGGTTATAAATAGATGTGAACTGATGAGGTATAAATAGATATGAATTCATGAGGTTTAAATGAATATGAACACATGGGTTATAGATAGATGTGAACTGATGAGGTATAAATAAATATGAATTCATGAGGTTAAATGAATATGAACTCATGGGCTATAAATAGATGTGAGCTCATGAGTTATAAATAGATATGAATTCATGAGCTATAAATGGATATGAATTCATGGGATATAAATAGATCTGAATTCATGAGCTATAAATATATATGAACACAAGAGTTATAAATAGATACCAACTCATGAGTTGCATATAGATATAACTCGCAAGTTATATATGAATATGAACTCTTGGGATATAAATATATATGAACTCATGGGTCATAAATAGATGACATCATGAGTTATAAAAAGATATGAACTCATGGGTTATAAATAGATTTGACAGAATGAGCTTTTTGACAACTTGATGGAGAAAACTAGGTGATATACCAAATTCGGGAACGATGTCTCAGGTTTTATGAGAAGGAAGCATTTGTCTATGTTTCGCTCAGCTGGCGATTCCCAGTAGTTCCATATTTGCCGCATAGCGCAAGGTAAATTGGTTAGTCAATTAGCAAGCGAATCCTAATTCAATATACTACTCACCATAGCCTTAGGCCAATCTTAATTCAATATATTACTCACCACATCCTTAAGCCAATCCTAATTCTACATACTACTCACCATAGCCTGAAGCCAAGGCTGATATTATATGCTACTCACCGTTGCCTTAAGCCAACCCCAATTCTATATATTACTCATCATAGACTTAAACCAATCCTAATTCTGTATACTACTCACCATTGCCTTAAGCCAACCCCAATTCCATATACTACTCACCATAGCCTTAAGCCAATCGTAATTCTATATACAATTCACTATAGCCATAAGCCAATCGTAATTCTATATATTATTCATTATAGCCTTAAGCCAATCGTAATTCTATATACAATTCACCATAGCCTTAAGCCAATCGTAATTCTATATACTATTCATTATAGCCTGCAGACGGTCCAGTCTCTTGTCCGATACTGTGTTTGGATCCTCCATGTGCATGTAAAACGTCTCCACCGCGGATCGCTACTTGGCTGAGTCACACACACACACACACACACACACACACACACACACATATATATATATACCTATACATCAAAATACGCACACACATAAGCTATACGAGACAAAGAAGTGTGTATGTATACATCACACACCTCTGCCTGCTGACGCCCCAGTCTCTGATCTTGTACTGTGTGGTGGTCTCTCCAATGCCCATGTCGAGTGCCTTCGCCGCGATCGCTGCGCGGCCCAGTGCTACTGGCATACCACTGAACTCCCCACTCTCCACCAACACCACACTATCAGTATCCTCAGCGGCACCTTCACTACCACTACCGTCTGCTTGACTACCTACATTGTCCCTACCGTCGGAATCTCCACCCCCTATCGACCCAGAGGACCCCGCTGCACCCAGGTCTGTACCACTGTAGACTGGGACTACCTCCAGGTTGTGGTTCTGGGCAAATAGGGCGTCTCTGCTGTCGTGTGCGGGTACGCCCATCACTGCACCGGTGCCGTAGTCGGACAGCACATAGTCGCACGCATACACGGGGATACGCTTGCCGTTAAACGGGTTGAGCGCGTACAGTTGTAAATCAAGCCCGGTAGAGGATCCTGATAATTATATAGTACAAAGATAAGGTATACAAGGTGGTACGAGATATGCAAAGATACCAAGATACAGAAGGTAGTAAGAGACATACAAAGATAAGATATACTAAGATACACAAGGTGGTAGTAGATATACAAATAAGATAAACTAAGATATACAAGGTAGTAAGAGACATACAAAGATAACATATACTAAGATATAAAAGGTAGTAAGAGACCTACAAATATAAGATATACTAAGATATACAAGGTGATATGAGACATACAAAGATAAGATATAGTAAGATTTGCAAGATATTTAGAGTTATGCAAAGATAAGATATACCAAGATATTCAAGGTAGTAAGAGACATACAAATAGAAGATATACTAAGATATACAAGGTAGCAAGATACATACAAAGATATACAAGGTGGTAAGACTGTTGTATTGGAGTGTGGGTCGGGTTGATGCAACTGCGGTGCGATTGTTGGACAGCTCTCAGTCGCACGCACTCACAAGAGATACAATACGTATACCCAGGAAACAGGTTGAATGCGTACATTGCCAGATCAACCCGCGCAGTAGGTACATGAAGGATTGTAATGCAGACGTTTGTATGGGGTTTTTCATAGGGTTTTAGGGTTTTCATTGTATTACATTGGGGTGTGGGAACCGTGTCTGGGTGAAGCAGTACATAATCGCACGCAAACATGGCCACACAGACGCGTACAGGAGTGAGAATGTGTAGTGGTGGGTAAGTCCAAGTCCAGCGGAGGAGCCTTTGTGGAGTGAGTGGTGTTCAACGAGGCAAATGTGTACGTTATATTTGTTGTTCGAACTGTTTAACCCTGCAAACCTTTCGCGTAATAGTCATAGTAACAGGCACGCGACTGTGGAGATGTGATTAGATTGGTACGTTGTACTGCGACGGCCGTAGATGACCCCCTTGAGGAGCCGTAATATGTAATGAGTGGTGAGCATTGTTTTGTTTTGTTTTATATATATATACATACATAAACATACATACATACATACGTACATACGTACATACATACATATATATATATATATACATTTCTATATAAATATGTATATGAATGTTGTCACTCATCTCCTCCGGCCTGGCGTACAATAGAGCTAATATCCGTCACACTGTGTACGTACTGCTCTACTTTAATTTGGTCTACATGCGAATATGTATATACATGTTATAGCTCACCTCGTTGGACACTTAATATACGGACACAGACACAGACACAGACACAGACACACACACACACATATATATATATATAAATATATATATGTGTGTGTGTACATATATATACATATACATTTACAGGTCAATGAATGCTGTAACTTACCTCCTTCAGCCTGGCGTGTAGTTGAGCTCATATTCGCAACTTTGTGTACGTATTGCTCCACAGTAGTACGGCGTTTTTCCCGTGCACTGTCACTCTCGGCTGAGACCAGATCGCACGACGCTTTCACCATCTCGTGTTCCGGTGCGAGGGCGAGGAAAGATGCCCCGAACACTGTTTCAACCTAATGTAAAGCGAGATACTACATTGAAATTATATATATATATACATATATATGCATATATACATATATATATATACCCACCCACACCCACACCCACACACACACACATATATACGCAATAAAAAATACAAATACAAACAAAATACAAATGCAAACACACACGTACATACATGCATATATATAATATAAATATATATATATATATATATATTTTCACGCACACACACACACACACACATATATATATACTACAGTA
>NW_014040259.1:89788-92690 GCF_001186125.1 Sphaeroforma arctica JP610 | reverse complement strand
CTGTTGGGAGGATAGTCACTTCTACTTGAATGTGAGTGTCATATCACCTACTTCTGTTGTGGAGATAGTCACTTCTACTTGCATGTGTGTGTCATATCACCTACTTCTGTTGGAGGATAGTCACTTCTACTTGCATGTGTGTGTCATATCACCTACTCCTGTTGTGATGATAGTTAGTTCTAGTCACATGTGTGTGTCATGGTTGCTATGGCAACGCGTACTACAAGTGATAGTCGCTGGCTCTGTGGGGCTGTGTGTGCTCTATGAAACGGCTTGGCACTATCCACAAAAACGTATTGGGAATGTATGTCCACTACTTTAAGGTGTACAAAAGACTATGTTGGCTCTGTGAAGATATATCTATATTATACGTATTATACGTATTATAAGCAGTATATATTTTTTTATAAGTAGTATATATCTTTATAAGTAATCTATGTCTTTATGATAAGTAGTATATATCTTTATAAGTAATATATACTTTATTATATGTAGTATATATCATTATAGATAGTATATATCTTTAAATACTATACATACCTTCGTCCTTGTGTACCATTATCTTGATCATCCTCATACCACCAGCCGGATCCTCATAACCCACTCACCCTGAGCCTCCCATGCACAGCTGATAACTATGCCGAGTTCATCCCCATACTGCACACTCTGGGCTCTGCACTCAAAGGGACTGAGTACTTGCCCTGGGGTAAGTATTTTAGTATTATAGCATGTGGTGTGGTAACTGCTTGACTGTAACTGTGAGTGGGTGTATAGTGTGGCCTATGGGCATGTACAGGTGTGTGTGGGGATAGACGAAGCATACACAAACGTCTATGAAAGACAGCTTATGTGCATGTACACGTGTGTGGGGATTATATATATATATATATGTATATATATGTGTGTGTGTGTGTGTGTATGTATGTATATATATATATGCATATTTTTATATATTGGTATATATATATGTGTGTGTGTAAGTATGTATGTCTGTATGTATATAAATATATATATGTGTGTGTGTGTGTGTGTGTATTTATATATTTTCTTATTTATATATATATGTGTGTGTATAAGTAGATGTGTATACTACCTGAAAGTGAATTTCCCCCACTGCTCATCTAATATATGGTGAAGGGTGTTAAGGTTATAGGATAGGATAACTTAGCCATTTGATGCCCTATTCACCACAGTTCTAGACCCTGATGGAATGGTAGGACTGGGCAGAGTGTGTCGGTGACGTGTAAATTACGCCTAAAATGGTAGCCTCTGTTTTTGGCGGATATATGTATGAATGTATGTATATATGTGTATGTGTAGGTGTGTGTGTAGATATATATGTATGTATGTATACATATATATATATATATATATACGAGAGTTGATATATGTACACCTCATATCTGCCGCTGTATTTCTAATCGCATGTCGTCCCTGTCTTATCTTCACATGCAACTTGTATACAGCCCACATTGTCGACCGAGTGCACTTGCGATGGGCCAAACACTCATACGACCAATTTAGGGGAAAGAGTCATCTCTATCAGGTACATGCATGGCCAAAGGGGTGTTTATTACTGTTGTTATCGCCCGTGTATGTGTACGTACATACTTGGATAACGGGTATCATACGATAGGAATTCGTAGTTTGATGATAGGGAGTGCTCGTTTTGGAGATGTGGTGTACTGTATATGCGCGTGTCGGTTTCATTTGAGCTGCAAGCTTACCTGTCGGTGTTGAGGCTAATGGACGATCTGAGCGACACCTATTTGTTTACACGTACATATGTATTTGTGTATTAACGTCTAGACGTGTATATAAGTACTATATCTAGAGCTACATACTGTCACGTGTTATATATATATATATATATATATATTAAAAGTGTGTGTGTGTGTGTGTGCTTTTGTATATGTATGTATGTATTTATGTATGTAAGTAAGTATGTATGTATGTATGTATGCATGTATGAGTGAATTTATAAATAGCTGTATGTATGTATGTATGTATGTAGGTGTGTATGTGTGTTTGTATGTATGTATGTATGTAGGTGTGTATGTGTGTTTGTATGTATGTATGTATGTACATACGTATGTGGATATATATATATGTGTGTGTGTGTGTGTGTATGTATATGTATATAATATATATATATATATATATATATATATATTGCGTGTGGGAGAGTGCGTCTTCAGGTCTGTGTGTGTTGTGCAATTGTGTGTGTGTGTATGCGTTTGTGCGTTTGTGTGGGGCGTGTGTGCGTTTGTGTCTGTGTGTGTGGGTGTTTGTGAGTGTATTTATGTATTATGTATGTATGTATAAATATGTTGTGTGAGTGTGAGTGAGTGCGTGTGTGTGTGTCTGTGTGTGTCTGTGTATGTGTGTGTATTCGTGTGTGTATGTGTGTGTGTATGTGTGTGTTGTAAGAGCCATACAAAAGTAGAGGAGTGTAGCGATATGTGTGTACGGTATTGCTTAACAACGTCCCCTGACCATGTTGGACGGTACAAGCTGGTGACATTCACCATGCACACGTATACATCACATAGGTACAGGCATAGAAGTAGGTTCAATAGTGTATTTGATTACCGGAAGTGGGGATGTCGTTGATCCAATAATATTATATACGTAGCACCTTGGTCGTTGACTGATGATAAATTATGTTGCTATAACCAGACGCTGAATGACTACGCGGGTGTTAGTCTCGTAGATCTACTCCGCCACTACTGCGACATGAAGATTCGGATGGTAAGTTGATAGTATCATATGTGTATGTATATATATATATATATATATATATATATATATATATATATATATATATATATATATATATATATATATATATTATTATTATTATTATTATTATATATATAGTAGTAGTAGTAGTAGTGTGTGT
>NW_014040259.1:81544-87040 GCF_001186125.1 Sphaeroforma arctica JP610 | reverse complement strand
TATGCATATTATATTATATATTATATATATATAGTAGGGGGTAAGATGTGTGTGTGAGAGTGTATGTATGTATGTACGTATGTACGTATATATATATTTATATGTTTTTGAGTACATATATCCAATGCCTATTTCTATTTAATCCCTCATTGCCTGATTGCTTCCCATGCTAGATAGTTGCTGTGCTTGCATCCATTGCATGGCCGTACTCTACCCCATCACCCCTCACTACGTACATACACATCCATCTCACTCTGCCCAACTATCGCCTACTATCTAGATATACAATCGCGTTCAACCCGTTTACGCTCACTTTCTATATATCCGTCGTTCCTTCGGTTCGGTACTTCTCCTCACTCACGCCACTCGCCCTATCTCCCCCAACAACATCCCGTGCAGATGGATGAGGAGTCTGTGCAGGCGCAGTTACACGAGATCATCGAATCCATTGTCGACACACTCACCACAACCATCTATACGTATGTGCACGCTCACCACAACCATCAATACGTACGTGCACGCCCACCACAACCATCAATACGTATGTGCACACTCACCACAACCATCAACACGTATGTGCACACTCACCACAACCATCAATACGTATGTGCACGCTCACCACAACCTTCAATACGTATGTGCACACTCACCACAACCATCAATACGTATGTGCACGCTCACCACAACCATCAAAACGTATGTGCACGCCCAACCTAAGCCTGTCAGGGCAAATGTGTTTGAACCTTTGCGTCTGTGTTTATACACTTTCGTCTGTGTTTAAACACTTACGTCTGTATTTAAACACTAACAGGTGGTGTTGTCTTGTTATAGTGTGTGTTGACCTGTGTCTTTTATTATGAGGGTGGTGTTGTCATGTTACAGAGTGTGTTGACCTGTGTCTTTTATTCAGAGGGTGGTGTTGTCTTGTTATAGTGTGTGTTCACTTGTGGCTTTATATATAGATGGGTGGTGTTGTCATGTTATAGTGTGTGTTGACCTGTGTCTTTTATTCAGAGGGTGGTGTTGTGTTGTTATAGTGTGTGTTCACTTGTGGCTTATATATAGATGGGTGGTGTTGTCTTGTTATAGTGTGTATTCACTTATGTCTTTTATTCAGAGGGTGGTGTTGTGTTGTTATAGTGTGTGTTCACTTGTGTCTTTTATATAGATGGGTGGTGTTGTCTTGTTATAGTGTGTATTCACTTGTGTCTTTTATTCAGAGGGTGGTGTTGTGTTGTTATAGTGTGTGTTCACTTGTGTCTTTTTATAGAAAGTGGTGTTGTCTTGTTATAGTGTGTGTTCACTTGTATCTTTTATTCAGAGGGTGGTGTTGTGGTGTGTTGTTATAGTGTGTGTTCACTTGTGTCTTTTATATAGAGAGTGATGTTGTCTTGTTGTGGTATGTGTATTGGCCGAGTTTAGGTAATGTGGTACTATTCATCGTGTAAGCTTCTTCAACAGGTGGCGTTTTCATGTTGGTTGTAGTGTGTGTGTTGGCTTGTGTGCCTGTGGTGCTGTGTGATTCTTGTCGTGGTCGTCATTTTGTATACTGTGAGTAGTGTGTGTTACAATGTGTATGTGGGTTGTAGTCTGCGAGTGTGTTGTAGTGTGTGTGTGTGTTGTAGTGTGTGTGTGTCGTGGGAGTGTGTGTGTGGGTTGTAGTGTGTGTGTGTTGTAGTGTATGTGTGTGTTTTAGTGTGTGTTTTGTATAGATGCTTTGGTACTGTCCTGTAGATGTCTGGTGCGTATCTTCTGATACGTGATACATGCCGCCAGTGCGTACATGCAAGCACTTAGGTGCTTTAAATTGGGCAGGGTTCCTTGGCAGAATACAGTCATACAAACTTGCCTTCTATAAATAACCTGCGTTCGTTTTATAGCGTGTGTTTTAAAAATAGCCTGCGTTCGTTTTATAGCATGTGTTCTATATATAGCCTGCGTTCGTTTTATAGCATGTGTTCTATAAATAGCCTGCGTTCTATTAATAGCATGTATTCTTTAAATAGCCTGCGTTCTTTTAATAGCATGTGTTCTATAAATAGCCTGCGTTCTTTTAATAGCATGTGTTTTGTAAATAGCCTGTGTTCTATAAATAGCATGTGTTCTATGAATAGCCTGGGTTCTGATTCAGCATACTCATTAACACATGTATCCTTTCCATGGGGGTCGATGTGCAGTGAGGAGCGCACAACCGCAGAGGAGTGTAGTGAATTAACCGCAATAGCCCAAAGGGCGAAACGGGACCTCTTTCTCAACGAAGCCATTGGATCGTCTCTTGATTTGGTAAGCGATAGTGCTCATCCGAACCAATGTTCTGCTATTCAATAATCCTGTATATAGTTGTATGTATTCACGTACGCATACACATGTTGCTGACTGTGCGTAACCTTTTAATGCAGACATGTATGTATACGTGCATAGGTTGCGAATGGATTTCCATGAGTGCAATTAGACTGCACCACCTGCGTTAGGGTCGTTTCCCTGTGGGACTTACTAATCGTGTACAATCACAGCCTCGCCATTCTTCGTTTTAACGCAGCTCAGTGAGTACCATTGTCGATCTCTATACTTCTCGACCCACTCGCCTATCAACTCATACTGTCATTTCATATCCATCGCTGTATCCCCTACAGCTGCTGACATCGATAGAAAGGAGCAATCCGCTGGGGCGGTGACAAACTACCCCAGCGGGAAATGGCATCGACTAAGAGTGATAGAGACAACAATAAAACCTAGTAACAATTTAACCTTCAGCACCATTCCAAGCGGACTGTAAATAGATATGCCAAGTTCTGCCGATGTAGATTGCGAGTATGATCTGATAAAACAACAGATTCTTCGGATTCACATAGTGCCTTCTTGTGGTGAAACCCAGTTTGAGAAGTTGTTGGTTGACCATGAACCCCTTATCGAGTCATCTCACTGTGTGAGCGCTCAGATGTGTGAGTCATTCCCGCGGCTGGAGTCTATGTAGTCACCTGCCAGTCTAGTGATATAATATAAACATTGCTGGTCAGATTTTAAGTATGCTGGCCATCAACTTACATAGCCTCCCGAAATAATAGATGGAGGCTATGATATGCAATATCCTTTTCGCTGTGATATGATATGCAACATGTGCATTCACAAGGCATTCCCCAAATCGGCAAAGGTTCGCCATTGTCATAAGTGTGATTGGTATGAGGTCTAGGATTGTGCTACTGAAGTATATTCACCGTAAAAGTCACCCCTGCTCTATGATTTGATCGGTGAAAGCGAATTTCTCGACAGATTCAGATTTAGACAAAAATAGACAATCAGTGATTGGGAAGTCCAACGTGGATCTGAATCCCGTAGAGCAATTTTTAAAAACGTCTTTTAGTGCGAATCTTCTTCGAATTGATGCATTTGTCGCCATCGCTCACGAAACTTACTACACAGGCAAACAAAACCGATAAAGTCGTTAGTACGATTTTGTCGATTGCTGGAAAAAAAAATGGCTAAAGACCAACTGGTGTTGTTAATATATAATATGTCCTCTACCTATGACCTCGTATGACCATCTCGTAAGTCGTGCTGAATTAAAAGTAATTGTTGACATTTTTCAGTGCTGGAGCCATGACGAACGACTATCCCGACGCCTTCAAACAATTGCACGGAATTTTTTCGCAATCATAAGCCTCGCAGACTGATTTGACGCTAAAGAATGACGACAATATAAACAGCTCAGAGTCGAGCACAGTCGAAGGAATCTTATATTTATCACAAATACAATTTGAACCCTTTGATATAGCGCTCACATCGATGGTGCCACGCAGTGAAGGTCTAGTATCGTATGACTTAATTGCACTACTTTTTGTGTGGCATAACTTCTATAGACCAAAACCAAGAAAACGGAAATTCGTTTAGTATTACGGATCCTCGCTGTGAAGGGTATGTCTGGAAAGACTGGTTCGCACGCGCCTTACCCTACGCACTGTATTGTACATAGTACAAGAGCAAGGAGAGATATATATACTCACCAAAAAGGTGTCCAACCTTGTATCTTCAATCTCTTGTAGGCTCAAGTGCATCGCTATTCATGACACTTGCACTAAAACCCAGATGCAATTCTCGCACTACACTTCCAATCCAGCCACTTCAAGAGTTGCATCAATGCTGTATAGTATACCAGTACGTCAAGTTAGCCAGAACATACTAGTCAATATCTATATCACTTGAAAAGTATTGAACTTCCTACATACTGGTCTTCATGTGCTCTAGAGAGTGGGTAGGATCTTGCTGTAGTGTAATACAACCTTAGTCAATCTACACATGCTCCGTAACACATTTCAAGTTTTAGAGAAACTAGACCGAAACTCTTGACTACCCCCAGGACGATCAGACTCTCTCTAATAGAGTTAGTGACCCAGTGACCTATGATAATTGATACCTCAGACTGAATGCCACTGTGCCCCAGACTCCAGAGTCCAGACCCCTAGTCCAGATTCCAAAGTCCAGACCAAAGTGGCACTGTGACTCTTCGAGTCCCCTATAAGTCTCAAATTCTGACTGTCAATATGTGACGGATGACATTATGTCCGATGTCAGTGACACCTGTGACAGTCTCTTCTTGTCTTGTCTAAAAAAGGTAGAAATCAGATGAGCACACTCAGCACAGTGTCAGGTTTATTAGTCATTGACTCCGATTTTGGAGTTAGAAAGAAAAATGCCTATGGCGGATAGCCCCAGTCTTTCACCATTGGCCAAATTTTAAACAACTTGATGAGTCTCTGATTGAATAACAGTCATTGGCTTAGATCAAAATACAAATGCAAAATTGCAAACTATCACAGAATGCATGATATAAAATATCAGTTTGCAGTATTTAATTGCACTATGCAGTTTTGCCTTTTGGGCAGTACTTTTTTTCTAAACTCTATATGACCCCTGATCCTAATTTCCTGCCCTGATCCCGATTTGATCGTGGCCGGCAATCCCAAGATTCCACAAATCCTTGGCCAAACCCGGAAAGCCCCGAGTCCAAAAATCCTGGTCCACAAGGTACACTAGAAACTCTAAACCCTGCCCAAATATTTAGACGAAATTTCTCAGTAGTATCCTTTATTGATTTTTGGCTCGGCCCTAGTCAAAACCCACGATCCAGGTAGTCTTAGCAATCCTCCTCTATGCTTTCTTAATCCTTTGTGTTAAAGTCTGAGGATTGCAAGCTACTATACTTCCCTATTTATACAATTTCCGACAGACCCGTAGCGGTCTAAAGGTCTACAATAAGCCTAAATGTCTACGTAATGTCTACGAACTTTAAGCTCCAACCTATTCGCGATTTCTCATTAATTTTACGTTTAGTCGTTTCGCAAGGGTCATGTGATGATGACTCATCAAAACTCATTGGCCGCAATTTTTCGACATTGTGCACTGAAATTTCGAGAATAGTCCCAGACCCAAAAACAATCCTAAATTCGGATTCCCCCGCAAATCCCGAATTTTCCCGATTAGGAGTTGCCGATTCCTACA
>NW_014040259.1:74939-80433 GCF_001186125.1 Sphaeroforma arctica JP610 | reverse complement strand
ATAGGCGTGGGAGAGCGACCTTGTCGTATGCCTTGGTTTTTTCCAGACAGACGTCGTTCCACTCCTCTTCTGACTGTGTCTCAGATTCCATGGCGGCAAGTGCTTGGATATGATAGGAGTACCGTGATTTGAAGCCAGCTTGGGTAGCATGGGTAGCAGAGCCGGGGTGGCTCGTAATCAGATTAAGAAAGCACTTTTCAAAGATGCGTCTGACTATTTGCGTAAGCGTGATTGGGCGGAAGTCGCCGGGGGAGGTGATATCTGCATCGGCTTTCTTTGGGTGCGCTGTCAGGAGGCTGCAGTTCAGGGGGCTGCAGTTCAGGGGGCTGCGGGGAAGGTACCCGCCTTCAGTAGCTCAGTGAATGCTTCGGTAAGGAGTCTAATCAGTGGGCTATTGGCGTCGGGGCGTCCTAATGTCCGGCGTTCGGTAGAGCGCTCCACTGCGGCCTTCAGGAGGAGGATGTGGATCCCGTCGGGGCCAGGCCCCTTATTGGGATAGCGTAGTATTGTCTCCATTACATCGTCGGGGCGTATGGTGGAAGTGACATCAGGAGAGGGTTCTGTATCCGGTGGAACCACGTACGGGTTTGTAGAGTTGAATAGGGCCTCAAAGTAGCCAGCGAGGGTAGCGTCTGTGTCATCGGTACCCTGTATACAGGGTTGGCGCGGAGACCGTCGTTGGTACGCAATATCTTTGAACATTTTAGCATTGCTTTGGGCGGTCAGACGTGGGCGGAACGAGTGGTTTGGCAGCCGCTGAACCCAAGGCATGTTTAAGTCATAATAGAACCCTCCAAAGATTTGTGGGATAGTGGCATAGCGCCAGATGCGGTCGAGGATTCGTAGCAGCCCTTCCGCTGGTCCATGTAAAGTGAGATACGACCGTAGTAGGTTCTGATGCGCCCGGATTTCGGCTTGGAATAGTCGCGCGCGGAAATTGTTGCGTAGGTGATACAGTCGATGGCGATATCGGTTATATCCATGGGAGGGGAGGCGTTGGTCTGGAGGCGGCGGCATTGCTGGCATTTGTTGGTGCCGATGGATTTGATTCGTGGGAAGTATCTGGAGATCGAGTCCAAAGGTGTGGTCACCACAGATACCGTAGTCCGTCAGCTTATAAGTTTGGAGGGAGGCCGGGGTGGTAGGTCGATGATACGCATGTTCAGTACCAGTTGAGCCGCCAGCATAGAGGTAGTCCAGTGCCACGTATTACGCAGAGTAGTCTCAATCGTTTTCATATGTAGTCCGTGATTTGTAGATGCGTGGCCATACTTCCGGGCTTTGAAGTTGAAATCTCCCCACACGACATCTGGTTGGAAACCGCCAATCTCGGGGGGATTCGTGTATCGCCTGACCTATTCTTCAGTAAGCGATTTGAGTGGAAAGTAGAACACGGCCATATGAACGCCAAAGCACACAAAGAACACCGCGTACGGTGAAGAGTGCACAAGTTGAAATCGATGGGTGGTGTTTGGAAAGGGTACCAATACCACAATGTAAAGGGTGTAAGATATTATGCCGTGTAGTATGATGTAGTATATGATAGCGTGTGTTCGAGCGTATATGATTAAGAAATGTGGTGTTATGCCAGGTTTCAACCACACACTTAACATCAACCTGTACGAGGAACTTAAGTTTCCTAAATGTACTCTGAATAGTACGATTTTTACTTTTATGTATACTACTCGAGATTATCAAGCGACAGACAGCCGAGATTGTGGAGCTTGAACAAAGTGTTTTTGATTGTTTTAAAGGTTGTTTTTTTAAAGTGTCCGAATAGACAAAAAAACAGTGTCGATAATGCGTCGACTTGAACGAAGTGGACGATTCGCAGCGCCGGTCAAAGTCAGATTGTAAGTTCGTGAAATAAATCGACTGACATTTATACAAAAATCCGAACTCGCTACCCTGTGATCACTTGGTGATCTGGTCGAAATGTCGTTGCTTGGCACACGCGCATGTCGTGGTAGACAAAAAAACTCGGCCGTGTGTTATATAATGTCTAAAGACTATCGTCGCCAACAAAAAATTGTCACGAGCCGCGTGCACGTCTTTACAGAGAATGAAACTGCGCGGACTGTACTGGAGTACTTGAACATTGCGACATCGTTTTATGATACGTACACGAGACTGCTCGCGGGAAACGAAGGTGTCCAACAATACATTGCGCTGGCAGCTTTTGCGGTGCCGCTACTAGACTTTCTCAACAGTGTCGATAATCCAAACTTGCTCGGTGGTCGGTACAAGGAGGCCATATACAAGAATTTGAGCGAATTGCTGGAGCAAATCGGACGTGTTGACATTACCGATATGACTAGAGTTCTCGGGTCGCTGGGGCTATCTGATAATTCGCCGTCAAGTGCGAGACTACTCGGTCACTCGGGAGACTCTAACCCCAAGCCCAAGCAAGTCGCGAGACCACACGACGACGTCAGAGCACCTAGAAAACGCCCGGTGAGCGACACAGTTCCTGGTGACTTGGGCGATTCCATACAACAACCAAACGAGCAATCTCCTGCGAGATCACACGACGACGTCAGAGCACCTAGAAAACGCCCGGTGAGCGACACGGTACCCGGTGACTTGAACGAAGTGGACGATTCGCAGCGCCGGTCAAAGCGATATAAGAATTTTGGCCGGAATGTGATAATAAAAGCTAATCCGTAACGCAATTAATCCCTCTGGGCAACCGACGCAACTGCAACTGGTATGTTGCATCTTTTGCACAAATCTGTGGTTCCGGTGATAACTACGTCGTCCACGACCTTGTTTTTGAGGGCACAACCTCGGAGTAGGCTATAAGTCTGCAATTGCTGCTGGAGATGAAATTGTTGCCATTGGACCCCTCTCGTCCAGTGTCATTGCGTTAACGAATCGTAAAGCTCAAATATAAAAATGTACAAATCAATTATTGAAAAGCTAAAGGTTATTTGCAAAACCATGGACAACAAGTGTACACAAGTGGATTGTTCGTAACCGGAAAGTGGACACATTTACAACCGTTATTGCGTCCTTGATGACCGCGTCGCGGTCTTTTGGTGGTCTTGCGTGCACAACCAAATTATTAAATACAACTGTTGCAGCATCGTTATTATGCAGAGCACGACAACGTAGAGTATTAGCCCACCAGCGAAAACAGAGTGTAGAATAGTTGCAGTTGATGGATCTAAGGTAGCTATTGGCCCTAGTAATACATCATTTGCTAAATACGGTAATAGTAAATCTGTTAGACATGCGATGATCTCTACGATGTACGACGCAACCAATAATCAGCCAGTGGATAGTCATATCTTTGAACACCACAACGAAAGAGATGCGGTTCTTCAGCGACTCGATCAGATAAATAAAGTGCACGATATCATGGTTTTCGACCGGGGGAATGGAGTACCTCGACCAGAGTGGTTATATGTATGTGTGTCGTTTAAAAAACAATAGCCAAAATCCCTATATGAGACGCGGACACACGTTGTCTAAGTTTAATATTGGTAGCTCAATGTTTACACTACATTCAAATGTCTCATTAACCCGAGATGTAATAAAAGACATTTATAAATTACGTTGGAGTGTCGAATCGTATTTCAAGGTTCTGAAATCAGATTGGGGTTCTTCCAAGTTTGCGTCATTTGGAGTAACTGCAATCCAGAAAGAGTTACTCTTTCGCGAAATTGGTCTTACGTCAGTACTTGCAACGCTCTTAGAAACTTCGTCATCTTGTCATAGCAATCTGATTTCACGTGACCAAAAGGTATTCGCGAACTTCCACTTTGAGAGCATAAAATTTATGCTGAGTTTTATTCCATCAGTCCTTAGTATAGGCTCCGTCCAGTTAAAGTCCAAATTGAGTAGGCAACGTGATGTAACTTAGACTTACGAAGTGTCAATATTTTTGTACATGGTCGACTTAAGATAAAAATCGAATATATCAAGAACAAAAAATAGTATAAATACATACACCATTTCAATATTAAGAATCATAATTAAACATAACTCAATAAGAAAGGGAAAGATAATAGCCGATCTCCCCATTTTACTGGGACAGCGCTACTCAAAGACTCGAAGGCATCGTCCACCAAGAAATGACCTGGACCTTTGCCGCCTGCAGGCGACGTACGAGACCGGTGTCGATACTGTGAGGCTACAAAAGACACCCCAGGTTCCACATCACCAGGTGCGCTGGGATGTTTCTCCCCCTTCGTGGATAAAAGATGCCTCTGTGTTGTAGTGGGATGCTCTACCGTTGCACCGCGTACTCGGATGGATTGTGAAAACCAAGGCTGTAAAGGTATAACGGTCAACTCCTGGGGCTAAAAGTACGATTTTGTTAAACCTGGATACCGACGGACTCTACACAAAGACGTTTTCTATGCGCCCATACTGTGAGAATGAGGACGGAACCTGGGCTAAGTATCATTCGGACCTACAAATGAAGCTGGATAAGAGCTCTGCCGCTGAATATCTTGTGTGCCGGTACTTATCCGATGTGGGGCAGCTTTCCCTGATTATCGACCAGTATCACCACCCTGCGCTTGTCTCGTTCTCCACTAGTGTCGAAGAAGGCGCCCAGCCGATAGTCGGGGACCGGATTCAATTCCCTTCGACCTTCCATTTGGCTTTATGGCTATTAGGGGCTGTATCGGATAGCCCCGTTTACCACTCTGTTATCACCAGGTTCCTTTCCGCACCCAAGCACTACCGCAACTCTATCTGGTTTCTGGGTGTCGATGTGATACCCAAGGAACGCGAGAAGATAGCTTTTGTTAGTAGTATCCAAACTCTGAAATTGGTGGTGCCGTCGAGCCAAACTAGAGACGAGATGATCCAGAGGATGATGCCGACCGCGAACGACCCGAGGTCAATGCCGATCGTTTTTAAACTGGATTCCGCCGGCTGTTACAGGAGTAGGATTCATATTCCCGGCTACATCAGCAAACCACCACCCATCGTGCCCGAGATCCGGAATCCGTCTACAAACCCACCTCTACTATTTGAGCTTTTGGAACAAGCAGACCCGGTTTTTGATACTGGATTAGTTCACGCTGCTAAGGTTCATGTGGGCCAGCACGAAACCGAGCCACGTCGCCTTCCACCTAGAGTGCAAGTGGTGTCATCCGACATGAAGACATTTGAAGCCGCCATCACCTCTGTCACCGGTGAAAAAACTATTTCGTCGCTCCGTATGTTTGGTCAGGTTCTACACGACACCATGGATACTATTACACGTTACTTCCGCGACCGATTTGATCTTTCAGAGTATTGTGCCTTACTGGATGTCTGTCGAGATGACGAGCAATGGGTAGCCATTGTGAATTCACTGTGCGACAAGAGTCGTGGCCACAAGTACGACGACGTCTAATATCGGCGGATAGCACAATTTGTAGCACGGAATGACCCCAATGGATTCTGCAAGTTTGTTGACTCAGCCTCTGGTACCTATATTGACCGCCGCGTCCATGTGTGTAATATTCGGTCTAACAAAGGCGATACTAATGTCATA
>NW_014040259.1:48604-50433 GCF_001186125.1 Sphaeroforma arctica JP610 | reverse complement strand
TATATGTGTGTGTGTGTGTGTGTCTGTGGCTATGTCTGTGTCTATGTGTGCGTGTATATGTATGTGTATGTATGTGTCTGTGTGTATGTGTGTCTGTGTGTACACTTGTACACGTGTATGTGTCCTTTTGGTCAAATAAATACAAGTATCGATACTTTTAGATGATCTATTGTAGATTTATATATATATATATATATATATATATGTATATATATAAAGTATATCTATAATGTTTTCGTCCATAGACGTGTGTAGATTCTTCGCGAATGACAACAGAAAAACATTATATGCTGTTTCAGTTTAGAGATACATGCGTGGACCTTGTATAGGTCTCGAGTTTGGTCAAGATAGGAAGAACAAGAGGCGGACCCTTACTTATGGATGCCATTTGCCCGCTTTCATGACTGTTTGTGTCGATTTACATACGTGCTTAGAAGCCATGATGCCAGTGAATTCTGAAAGGCTTGCGTCAACATCCCCGCTTATATCGTTATATGGCTCTACAAATTGTACAAACCCATATCGATAAGCGTCGTATAGCCATGTATAGCCATGCTTGTTCACTCGTATTGTATACACATCTGCATGCGTAAGGCTATGAAAATGAAGCAAATGTACATCTATGTACAGGGAAAGAAATACATATAAACCTATACATTCATGTAGTCATTTAGACCGCTCTACAAATCAATCCAGCACTGAGTATATGAAAGAAATATGTTCCCGATCACCTATTTTCTACATTCGTCAAGCATATCCCAATCCCTAAACTTGATCTAGACATATACCTATTCCTAATTTAAAACCCAATACCTAGCCTTACTCGTATTTCCAACCTTAACTTTCAAATCAGGGCGATTGTCGGTGGATTCCCCGCTCCAAGTCCCATTACTTGGCTGGCGACCATCAAGCTCAAAACGAGAGGCGGTGATACGTTAACGTCCTTCTGTGCAGGCTCATTAATCGACCCTTACTGGATCTTAACAGGTGCATATCAGCCTGTTGAAAGGGCACATGTCGATCAGTGTGTGTATAAAGATTAATATACGCGAGTGTATAGATTAATGTGCCGTGTATAAAGATAAAATGTACGTGTGCTTAGATTAATATACGTGTGTATATAGATTAACGTACGTGTGTATATAGAATAATATTCGTGTGTATATAGATTAATGTACGTGTGTATATAGAATAATATACGTGTGTAAATAGATTAATGTACGTGTGCATAAAGCTTGATGTGCCTTAATTCGTAGAGTCTGTCTCCAATTTGTGGTCTGCAGAGTACACAGTTCCTGTGTTAGCTTATTTGTCTGGAGTGCTTTTTGTGTAGCATCTTGGTTGGCATCTCATCTTTCGCTATATTTGGCGTATATAAACCCATGTTTGTTCTTTGGCGCGCTCGTCCATCATTTTCTAAATATAGAAGTGTATGTTCAGTCGTGTGTTATAGGTCAGCGAAGTATGCGTGATTTGTACACACTGTAGATTAAGGTGTCTTCTACACATCCTATTGATCTGCTAAGGATTCGGCTTAAGACTATGCAGGTGTTGTTTTCCTGTCCAAGAAATGACAGGCAATACTTCATTTGTATTAGCTTTTGCAGCGTATAGTTTGAAGGCTCTCTCAGTGTGTGTATAAACACACACTCGCATCAAAGTGTACTACAATACATACCTTCGTGCGTAAACACGTACTAGCCGTACTCTCGTCTCAAACACGCAACAATTAAACTATACTGCATGAGGATGCACTTTCGAACACTCGCTCACACACGCACTCTCGTCACATTCTCACCCTCGATTCAGTGTATACACATTTATATATA
>NW_014040259.1:43850-48584 GCF_001186125.1 Sphaeroforma arctica JP610 | reverse complement strand
GTGTGTACGTATTGATCTTGAGTGGTGTGTGTATACGTTGATACGTGAGTATCCCATCCATTAAATATATATATTTATACATATATATATATATAATGTGTGTGTGTATGGGGGGGGTTGGGGGGGGGCGGTTATACATTTATTCAATGTATGTGGTGCATATATACGCTTGTGTATATACATACATTCGTCGCAGTCGAGTCAGTACCAGGCCGGGGAATCCATACTACAGCATAGTATCCACTGCGCCAAGCATCGGTCCAGTACCTGTCAATGAGGTGACTGAGCTTACCTGAGAATGTACTAAGCCTTCATATACGTACAATACTACCCTCCACCGTGTACCTTAGATGGTAGTCATGGCGACGAGGATCGTGCTATTCATTGTCACTTGTATGTATCCAATACGTTTCGTTTTTGCGTCGAGATAGCGCACAGGGGCTCCCGACCATAATGATTCTACTGCCGCCCCCGTTCGTAGTGTTAACGTTTATATTTGCTGAGGTTTTACTTGATATTCTTTGCTACCCATGACTACACAACCCTAGACTATACAATCGCCAGTCAACTCACCATGAACAATACTTGCCGTTTCGTTCGTGCACGTCCTTGGGTGCTGTTCTCGCCTTATCCTCGGTGTTTGTCGCATTTCAATCCGCAATACTGCTCGAGTATTACTTTATACATTTGTCTTTGTATTGCAATTCTTATCCCTACATGGCGTAGATAGTATCTCAACTTGCCGACCGCATGTGCTAACAATATTCCAATCGAAATCATTCATTTTAACGATAAATTTATTTTCAGGAGGATGTGGGGACAATGGGGGAAGTCAGTGGCTGGGGCCGAACGGATCCCGATGACTCGTATCATCCCATTGATCTACAGACCGTTTCTCTGCCCCAAGTCAGGTGTGTGACGGAACAATCTTACACAAATCGTGCATATAACTATTTAAGCGGATGTTACTTAATTGGATACCTAGCAATATCTACATGTGCTTTTTGCTAGATATACAATTACTTACGATAGGTACTGTATCCGCTTTAGAAGTGGACATGTGTGTGTGAACGTTTTCATTGCAATACCTTTTCTGGTCCACGTTCCACTGCTTGCGTCTTGTATATATACAAGATACGTTTATTTGGTGTGTGTTTGTATTTGGCTTTGTATCTCTTGCTATTGTACAATCAGTAGTGTCAATGTGCGACGTCAACAATCTAACACAACAAGCTTTGTCTTATATATATATATATATATATTACTATATAGTTACAGTGTTATATATTATTATACATTTTTATGTATTTATATATTTACATGTATATAACAATTTATGTGTTTATATATTTGTATATATAATATATATATGCATGTGTGAGCGAGAGAGAGAGAGTGTGTAAGTGTGGGTAGTGTTTAGGATCCAATCATCACAGCCTAAATATGATTCAACCTTCTAAATCCACTTAATTCATGATGTACTCCGAGTGTAATTACCTCCATTCTAACCAGTACAACTGTCTATCGAATTCCATATGACAGCCTTGAGCAATGTACCTTGGCTTATAAGTTCTACGCCGTTACTGTGGACGATACTCAAGTCTGCGCCGGTTATCTCTCCGGAGGACAAGATGCCTGCCAGGTATGTTTACTTTTCCCTATTTCTATGACCGGGTGTTGATCTGCAATCGAGACATGTGCACGCCAAATGTGTGTTATTGTGATTTTAAACCGATTTATATAAGAATTGTTTTATTGTGTCTTCTGGTGGTGGATTGTGATGAATCCATTTTTCTATAAATACAGTCCACTTTATGGTCTTGCTCGTTTTTATTTTTGGTATATATACAAATGGGTTAAAAAAAGATCTGCCGAAGCCAAGTATCGATCTTGGTGCCTTTCGATCTTCAGTCGAATGCTCTCCCATCTGAGCTACTTCGGATGTTTGTCGGTACAAAACTATAAATTTATATATATATTGCATATATATATATATATATGTATATATATATATCATATATATATATATATATATATAAATATATATTTATATATTGCATATATACATATATATATATAAATAATATATATCATATATATCGTAAATAATATACATATATTTATAAAATGATCATTTGAGGTAATATTATTATAAATCGCTGCCAATTATTTTGAACCATGAACTACCTTAAAGTCACCCCGTTAGTCCGGGAGATACTTGTCCTGATCAATACTTGTCCTGTTTCTGATTTGCGCTGAGGCGTGGTACTCATAGTATTTGGTAACTACCCCCATCTGACAGTATAGCACTTGTCACAACTGTGATTCATTTCGTTTGCAATAACCTTTAAGTTGATGTTAGGAGTGACCCCATTTTATTCTTCAATACTGTTTGCGTTGATCTTTGAACACGGTTTTATGTACTATGTAAGAGATGTCAGATATATTCGATATCAAAACGATTTGATACTGAATCTAACTGGGACGTAATGGGTACCATCTTGCCCCCGGACTGAGTAGATCACAGTTGGAAAAACACATACTAAAATAGAATATAAGAAAGTGGCATACCATTGATAAAAGCTTATGGGTGGATTATTTCCAATACAACTGCCCTGGCCTGCCTGTACTAGTGAAGTATTGCTTTGAAGTTGCACCAGTTCGCTGTTATTACACCTCCCTTACTGTGTATGATATGCATTAGTTTGCCGATTGACAAGAGCAAGACCCTCAAGTTCGATCCACACTCCCTCTATACACACGTTGCATCCGTCGCTATCATCAACACCAACCATCATGCACACCGATTCCAGACCCCACCCCCCCCCTTTGAACTACATACTTTACACAGCACATGCCAACCTTTTTGCATCTCCTCATACTCGCAGGGCGATAGCGGTGGCCCGTACTGGGTAGTAGACGAAGCGGGCATTCAACGGGTCGTCGGTATAGTGAGCTACGGTATAGGCTGTGCACAACCCGGTCTGTATGGCATCTACACCCGTGTGAACTCCTTCAACTCGTGGATCGTGTCGTACCTCAGTGGGGGCGTCCAGACGAGAGCTGACACGTATGTGTATGCGGCTGAGGAAGACGATGCTAACAGGTACGGATGTGGTAATTAATGTGTGCACGTGTGTGTCGTATGTATGTGTTATAGAAGGTTTGTGTATGTGGCCTATGCTAACAGGTACGGATGTGGTAATTAATGTGCGCACGTGTGTGTCGTATGTATGTGTTATAGAAGGTTTATGTATGCGACCTATGCTAACAGGTGCGGATGTGGTACTTACATGTGTGCCCGTGTGTGTGTGTGTCGTAGAAGTGTGGCTGACGCAGTCAATGCGTTCAAGCACGAACATCGCAGTATATATGTATCTGTTCGTGACTCAGCTTCCATCTGTTAACGCTATCGATATTTCTTCCATATTTAAAGTATATACACCGTCATATCTAATTCGCTTCATATTTAAATCTTATATATTCATTGGGTAAGAAGAATCATATAAATCACACATTTACACCGTCATATTTAATTCCCTCAATTCTCTCCACATTTAATTTCTATGAATACATTGAAAGGGGAAAGTCATATAAACACCATTATATAAACTCGTGCACTTCTGCTTAAGGCGATTGTTTGTAATACTATTTTGTCGGATCACATAAATGCTATTTGAATCGAAAGCTGTTCTTCACTTGAAGTTGTACCGCATGAGCGATTCGTGCGTACAAGTGCATTATCTCTCATATGTGGATAACGAGACCATTCTCGGTGTGAAAGTTGTGATAAGATGTATGCGTCTCTCTCTCTCGCTATACACAAATATCAGCGATTGTAGGCAAGCAGTTGTGCTTGAAGGATCCGTTCTGTTTAACGGCTGTTATAAGTACAGTTCTTTGGTTGTCACTTATGTACGACCGCACTTATCTACACACCATGTGTCCCCAGAGACACGAACCTGAAATACGCACAAAAGCCTGAAAGCTAAGCTTGGGTACATCTATGTGTCCAGTGATGGTACAGACTGATTTTAGTACTATGCTGTAGGGCATACATAGTATATAGTTTGTAAACATGTGCGCAGGCCATTCAGTCCTGTTGGCTTCTTCCGCCGGGCTTTTCCAGTAGTATCGCTCATAACAACCATTGCACATGCGCCTTGCAGGGACTACAGCTACAACCCCGACGCAAACGACTTTTCCAGGGCGGAGGCTTCGACCTCAGACAGCTCGGTACTTTCCGTGGGGGCTATTGTAGGTATCGCTGTAGGGTGTGTGGCGGTGGTAGGTATATTTGTGGGTGGGGCTGTGTTTGTGGTGAAGAGGAAGAAACAGATCAGCACTCCCAACTCGAATACGTCGGCCCAACTGAGGGAAAGTTCGGTAGGAGTGCGCGAGAATGAAAGCAGCACGAGTGTGACGGATGTGAGTGGGAGGTCCAATGACAAGACGCTGTTCGTTTAGTTTTAGGGTGATTAGAGTGGTTGCGGTAGCACGATCACGTAGGATATGCTGATGGGCCATATCCAAAACAGAGCATGTATTTAGACTTTAGAGTTGCCTTGAAATAAAATGTGGCAAATTTTTTTTTTAAACCAACGCAATTATATATATATATATATATATATATGTGTGTGTATAGTATNTATGTATGTATGTAGTATATATATATATATATATACTAACGTATACTACTACACACACACAACACCAACTATATATATATATATA
>NW_014040259.1:30578-42206 GCF_001186125.1 Sphaeroforma arctica JP610 | reverse complement strand
TACGTACATGTATGTATATAGTGTGTGTGTGTGTGTTTTTTTTTTAAAGAGAGAGAGAGAGAGAGAGTGTGTGTTTTTTTTAAGTTAGAGAGAGAGAGAGAGAGTGTGTTTTTAAAGAGAGAGAGAGAGAGTGTGTGTGGTAGGGGGGGGTGGGGGGCAATATACATAGAACTCATTCCATACACACCTATTCGGTCTGAAGGCGTCCAACTCCATGTCCAATTCTCGGGATCGCGGCGTTGGGCGAGTGTGTATCTACATTGTACTGGGTAATTTGCTGCTCATAGTTAATTAGTGTTGTTCCGGGCTCAGGTTCAGTCTGAGCTTGAAGCAGACTACTTCTCCTACAGAGGCTTGCTAACGACCGCGGCTGTTCTGTTTTGCACATCTGGTTCGTTGTACGCGTCTCAGCCTCCAAAAACTCTTTATTTGTATCCAACTGGTCGCACCATATTTCTTCACTATATGTCCCCTGCTCGTTTTGACTAGTACAACATTGCTTTTCATTTGAGCGACATGGATGCTCCGTCGTTTTCGGCTCGGGTTTTAGACTTGGTCTATATTTTGCGAGCATATCATGCTGTGCTTCTGTCCTTAGGCTGAGTTTACTGGTTGCATGCTTTGAATCTTCTCTCGCTAATTCTTTTGGCATCTTGGTGAACGTCTTAATGCTTCCTGTGCGCTTTCGTTGCCTTGTGCTAAATTCACTCTTCGCATTCTCACGGAACATAGCCGAAATTGTGGTTTGACCTTTGGGTAACGCAGTCTCTATACCCGCGAGGACTCGCCGCTTCCTATCTGACGCAGGGAGTCTCGGCCTGTAGGCCTCTTTCAGCTCCGACAATGTAGCTTTCAAACTCATCTTACAACTAATTTTTAAGAATAGGAACGCAGAAAGTGTCGAGCGACCCCGTAGTTCTGACATCCGGTTTTAGTCTTCCAATGCCTCTAATAGACTTTTTGGTAAATATTTTTATACCGCCATGTACAGTGCTACAATTGTTTCAAAATTGAGAATTCAAATAAATTGCAACTGGCGGTTTGGAAAGAGTTGGCGATTGGTTACTGGACAAAGGGGCACGTAAGTACACATCTGACATCTCTTGTCACTCTTGTGACTACTTCTATAAGTCACTCTGTAATACTGTATAGCCCGTGTGGAGATGTGGACTGTGGGGCGTGGAGTCTGTGGACAGTTGTCGAATTATATAACTGCCATTTTCTCCATTTTTGTTTGCCAGTTTGCTGAATTTGGCCCACAAACTTGCGTCTTGCATTTGGCGGTTCCAACAAGAGTTCTGTTTCTGCTAGTATGTAGTAAGTAGACTTTTCTTGTACTAGGCCTTGTTGCGAGCCTCTCTGGTCCTGTCGCTTTTTTTAAAAAATAAAAAAGACCACTTTATTGTAGCTATTCGTCCTCTTTTAGAGCTGCCATAATGATATCGGTGGCTTCTCGAGTCTCGACTGATGACAGGGTCACTGGGTTAAGTAGAGCTCTAGCTATTCTCTCAACCATCTCAACCTTGGTATTAATAGCAATAGAAGGCTATGTTTCGTGTTCGAAGGAAGGAATATATTTATCACTAAAAACTTTAGCTATTAGGTCCCTCAGAATTTTAGTTATCCAAATAAGGAATAGAGTGAAGCTTTTTATGCACATGAATATAGAAAGGCCCTGTATAAGAAACACGAAGTGATACCAGCAGAAGAGATACGTTTATTGGGGGCTTCCCCCCCCCAACAACAACAACCAAAAAGAAATTGGAAATCTGAACCGAAACGTGAACTAAAATTGAAGTTACTCTTTTAAAACCATGGGGCGCGCTTACAAGGGTACGAAACCCCAAATTAGAAATTAGCGCAAAAGAAAACTCGAGCCCCCCACCAACAACAACCAAAAAGAAAATGGAAATCTGGACCCAAACGTGAACCAAAATTGAAGTTGCAGTTTAAACATGAGGCGCGCCTTCGCAAAACAAATAAGGGTGCGAAAACCCAAAAATAAAAGTTAACGTTTCCCTCTATTCAGAGCTTTGTGTTTTACTTAATTTTTGTTTTAAAAGAGACTAAAAGCCTTTAAAAAGCCCCAATAGGGAGCTTATAACCCCCGTCAAATCTTAAAAATATACCTTTTAAAAAAATACATATATATATATATTGGGTACAGGGGACTCAGCCACTCAGGGGGGAGACTGGAGAGTGAGAGTCCTGTCTCCTACTTTTTCGTGGCTCTCTGAGTCTCTGGTGATAAACTCGTAAAAGTCTCTCGAAAAAGACTTTCTCCCCAGAGCCGGGCCAAGGATGATGCAACTTTTCCCCGAGATGAATCCAGATTCCAGACTCAGAGGGTCATGTTTTAATTATTTATGTATTTGAGTATAGATTTTAGCGATCTTGCCCAAATTTAGGAATAGATCCATGATTCATTGGAGTATAAAAGTTAAAAAAAATGAAGGCTGAACTTAAATTGGAAGGTTCAAGTGGTTTGTTTTTTGTTGTTTTAAACAAAAAACCAATTCAGACTTTAGAAGTTCAAAGTGCAGAATATTGATTATTGAATAGTGCAGACTGCAGACTGCAGAGTTCAGGCTGCAGGCTGCTCGCTCTCCTCTCGCGTGCAGTCGCGTGCGGCCTGCAAATATGGCTGGAAGAATCTGGAGTCTGGACTCTGAGCAAGATGGGAAAACCATAGCCTTCGGCTTCTATTATAATGAAGCGGTCAAAAATTGACAAGTAACTCGAAATACACTCCCTTCTGATGAATATAAATGGAAAGGTGATGACAAGTTCCATTGCGTAGAGCCGCCAGTATTCATTGGGAACATCAGGGTGTTCTCCAGTAGCGATCAATTTTCGAATTTGTTCTACCAACGTTTCTAACATTTGTAAGAAGTGGAATATACCGTTATACGAGATTCATAAATCTCGGGTCTATGTACAAGTAAAAATTTAAAGCCTGAAAATATGTCCGTGAATACTGGAAGGAAAAAGAAACGGCATAAATACCGTATACCTATTGATGCTGTGAATGACAGGGTATATTTCAACAGTTTCCACGCGGCAACAATCAGTACCGCACTTGGCAAACCTGTGTAACCAGTTTATGCATATTCTGGTGCGCTAGTGTGTGAAGGTAGAATTTTTTGCAATTATTCACAGTCGTACAATGCGTCAAATATGTCCCGTACATGCCTCTACGACCAACAAAGTACAATATACCATTAATATGATCATATACATGTGTAAATTGAAAATCCTGTGTATTGAAAATTATTGTATCAACAAATTTCTTTCAAAATCAGACCTATCAGCTATAAAATGAATTCTAATAAAAGGTGAATGCTTAAAAATTGTATTTGTTTCCAGCAGGGAAGATGAGAATGAAGTTTGTCATATTTTAATATATTCGTCGAGTAGGTATCGTATTTTAATATATAGATTGAGTTTTGAGGCACCTGAACTTTTGAAGTTTGAGCCCGTTCGCATATTTTATTTATTTGTAACTGTGTGTGTATAAACTATTCACAACATTTTTAGCTTAGCTTGTAGTAATATCTAATAAGTACATACACTACTGTTTATTAATTTCTGATGCAAGACACTTCTAGTGGTGATTGTTGTTGTGTGAAAAAGAATGCACGATCACGCAACCTAACGTCAGGTGTACACGAGTGTGCTCGTTGCGACCGCAATATGCAAACAATTTGTGGCGTGCACATTGGCGAAGGGCATGGCTCAATGGGCTACTGCTGCAGATAAATGTCAGGCACCAGAATATCGTGGTGATTCTTTGTTCTACAATGGCACACCGACTAAGCCAGACAACTCGACACAAACTGCTGTATCTGCAGCAATCGAGTTAGACAAAACAACACAGACTACTGAATAATTAGTGCCTTTTGTAGCTCCGTATCTGTGCCCCGAGTCAGTCCCTGAACCTGGTAGGGTGAACCTGACCCAGGCGTGTCTACCTCTCTATTTGTCCAACATTTTGCTAAAAACGGAAACTGTCCAAGAACCATATTCAGCCTCACTCAGCACAAGTGGGCATCAGACTCAGAGTGATCACCACCGACACTGGCCAGGCCTCTCAGGAGTCAGGACTCAGGACTCAGGGTTGTTTTTTTTGTTTTTTTTTGAGCAATATTGTAGTTTTTGTTTTAAAAGAAAAAGTTGTAGCATGCTCGCTAGAGAGTTCGCCAGTTCTGAGTTAACCACTCACCAGTCACCAGTCAGTCAGTCACCACTCGCGTTTCCACTTTCAAATCACCGTCTCAACTCTCAAGAGATCTCAACTCGTCTGAAGTCGTCTCTCACCCTCCTCGTCTTCTGTAAGTTCTGTTGGCCGGTAAGCCTCAAGCCCTAAACGCCCAACGGGGCCTGTGCAAGTCCTATATTTGTAAAAAATTAAAAATTAAAAAATAAGACCCGTTGTACAAATATCGAATATTTATGTCAGTCGTGAGGACGTGAGCTCGTGACTCGTGACTCGTGACTCTAGCAAGTTGTTGTCTGTTGTATAAATGTCTCCCGATAAATAAGTAATATATACGCCCGGCAACAAACAAGTCGCCCATACAGGATCCTCGATTTTTATTATTATTAAACTTTTGTACCCTCTATCAAGATCAATGTGATTTGTTGTTTGATTAAAAGAAGATAAAACCCTGAGCAACTCTCTGTGCAGAGACTAGAGAGCGCTCATAAGAATTGAATAAATAGATTCGATAGTTAGAGTAGTGAAGTATGTAGCTGGAATACTGAATAGACCTCTCGGAGAACGTCAGGACGGTCGGAGGGACGGAGGCTCGTATGTGGAGTTGTAGACAGATTATCAACTTGTCAAGCTTGTATTTTTTATATATAAAAAGAGCAGCTCAAAGTCATAGTGCGACGACTGTATTTCGCACCATATGGTTGACCCGCGAGTCCACGACTTTACGAATTATTTACGAGTTATGTATAACTCACAGTCCATAATTCCATATACTCAGATTATCTCTTATTATATGTAACACTATCTACGAGAGTCCATGTACTAATATAGACTCTTTACTGTACTGAGTACTCTTTCATACTATCAGCCACTGAACAGTGGTAGACAGTGTCTCTTTGACGCCGTCTGCTGTCTTTCTATCTTCTGGATTTGAATATAGATCTGGGCAAGAGACCTAACATTATTTCTTTTTTCAAAAAGAGGAGTATTTAGAACATATTAGGGATATGTAGAGTATAGACTGATAGGTCTCTTGGATCTGTCGATAATATTATTTTTGTTTCCATTAATTTCACATTGTCACCTACAATTCATATCTATTTCTGACTATGTTTTGTTTTTTAAACAAACCAAACAAAAAACTGAAAAGGCAATTTTATGATTCTCTTGAGTATCTCTTGAGTTCAATTGTTTTCGTTGTGTTTTTTCGGCCGGGATAAAATTTTCTACCATATAATTAATATTTTAGTATATTTGGCCATTTATTTTAACAAACCCAGTAGACCCATAAGGCCATAACCCGCTCTTCTACTCTAGTCTACTAGAGTAGTAGCAGAGTAGTAGCAGTAGTAGTAGAGAACTGTAAAATTTACAGGATACATACAGAACGGACGGCCATCAAAACTCTAAGAGAGAGTGGTACATAGAATCATAGATACTCTCGGGAGTCGGGTATTCTATTAATTTTCGATGCGGGGTGTTGGGATGATGAGTATTTGTGGCTGGCAATTCAAGTCGCAGGCTCGCAGCTCACAGCCTCACATCTCACAACTACAACTCTTTACTTACAACTCACAAACTCGCCAGTCATGTACCAGTCAGTCAGTCGCCAGTCACCAGTCTTTCAGAGAATTAGAATATTGTGTACAGTATTTACATTTTCAACAACAATTACGACTCACCAGTCACCACCAGAGAATATTTTGTAAATATGCAGTACTACAATTCTGTCAAATGTCAAGTGACAACTGACAAGACAAGGCCACTTTTTAAAATACTATTTATTATTTATTTAGAAGTTGACTAACAGTCTAGCACAAGCGTCACGACCTACGAATTACGACTCCCGACCAGGCCATACATCACATCATTAATATACGTATTGTACGTTTTCTTAACAGATTTAGAAAGAGTCCTTCATCCTATTTCTTAATCATGAATCTATGTCCAAAATTAATTATTCTTCATAATTGATAATTAGCATTAAGAGTAAGATATTCCCGATTTTATATCACATTACACAATTAAGAATAAGGAATTATTCATTGATGAGCAAACAACTTATTAATTTGCTATAGTTCTTTAATATTATTTCTTATTAAGAAATAATAAGAAATATATATATATATTATTAAGATTAAGTTATCAATATATATCCATATTTCACTCTTCATGTCATACGAGTGACACTGTGACAGACAGACCCTTAGTGACTCATCGCAATCAGGCCTGAATCGCCTGATCACATTTCACAAGTATTTACTGTGACACACACGACATTAACTAATTATGTCCCACTGCCACAATATACACGGTCACGTCAATATGCAATCCACTTCTCGAAGATGGCGATTCTACACGCCAGCGATGCTGGATGCCTTAAATGAACTACTTAAGGAAATACAAGCGGTCTTACGCTTCGCTCTAATTGATCGGCGCTACAATTTTCTACTTATGGACACATTCATGTACAAATGTCTGGGTGTGTTGGGCACGCAGGATCCAAACTTGTATATGGATATGGGATTCCAGATACATGTTCAAGTTTACAGAGGCCGTCAAAAATATACAGTGGAAGATACATTCGAGTGGTACGCTAGTACCGGCTGTATAGGTCGGTATCAAAACATACATAAAACAGACTTTAATGAACACCTCCCAAGTCGGCAATGCAGCTGTAGTATTATTGCAGGGCAAATTATACGGCGAAGAAGATTATCCCGTCCGCATTGCACTACTCGTCATACTTACTCTCTGAGCTCATACTTAGAAAATATACTCTCTGAGCGACAGGAGGTCGGCAAAATACTAAAAGATATTAGTGCAACCATGTATAGAGTGGGCAATCGATCCTTTAGTCCAGCCCAGTATTCTAATGCTTGACGAGTTGGGTGTACTACCTGTTTCTCGATTTTTGTCGCACCGATAATGACTTCTTAATCGACTTCTTAATCAAGAAATGTCTTGTTCTTCATATTACGGGATCATCCCGTTATTCCATATTCCTTATTCAAAGTATGTTGACTTCTTAATTCATTCCATATTCCTTATTTAAGGTATGTTGACTTCTTAATTCTTATTTCATATTAAGAACTGCGTGATTTCTTAATGTTACAAAATTCTTAATTAAGCTCTAAAAATTTCCAAAATTCAATTTGTCTTCGACCCATATTTATTAATTTCTGAAATTCGGAATAGTGTCATTTTACGTATTTCTTTAAATAATTACGGCTATTTTCGCCCTTCATATTTTTTTTCTTGAAATTATGTGATGTATGGTCTGCTCCCAACTCCCGAGTCACGATTCACATATTTACAACAAGCTATGTGCCGCCACTAGTCCACCACTCTACCACTAGCAATACAAGAGAAGAAGAGAAGAACCACAATACACAACTCGCTCTAAAATAAAAATAGAGTACATATTTATGTAAAATTGTACATAGTTGTGGTCTCATAGCTTCACAGGGTTAGTGACTCACACAACAACTTCAAAATACTTATAAAAAAGTCCCATACTTTTACAAGTTTAATATAGGCCTCTTTAGTTTTTTACAGCCTCGCAATTCACAACGTCAAGATAGTGTGGACTGTGGACTGTATTTAGTACCTTAACTGCGACACTTGTGACAATCTGACAGACTGACACTCTTGTCAGTGACACACACTTGCACAACATTGATAAAAACAGTGTGAGCGAGGGTTTAGGGTTGAAGTGAGAGTCGGAGAGTCAGTGTGTGCCGTCGACAATGTATTTATTTAGAAGACTCGACTGTTGCGTGTCGACTGACCCCGCTCAGTCACTCACCCTCAGTGGGCCCAGTCCCCAGGCCCAGGGGCTAGTCCCCACTCCCCACTCCCCACTCCCCACTCCCCACACCTCACTCCCCACTCCCCGGAGGCCTCTCTCTAGCTACATACTACTGACAGAGAGAGTAGAGCCAGAGGCCAAGACTCCCTCTCTTGCAGTAGACACACCCCCCAGAGTCCTAGTAGACCCCTGTCTCCACTCCCCAATCCCCAGCCCCCGCTATGGCATTAAGTGTGGGCCCTTGGCCTTGACACTCACGCGGACGCACTAACCCCACCAGCGTCAGAGTGTCAGACTAGTGTCGAGTGTCGACTTTGGCTATTTTGTAAATGATTTTTTAATTTATATACAAAATACAAACAAACAATAGCAGTCCTGTCAAAATTGTATTATTTGTTTTTTGTTTTTGAAATAAATAAATAAAAATTATAGTGTAGAACATAGCCTTCTGAATTCAACAGGGTTTAGGGTTTTGTAGAACATAATAGATAAAATCAAATGTAAATATGTACCATGTATGTACAGATTGTTTTTTTGTAAACCTGTATCATAAATTGTATTTTGTTTTTAAAAAAGGCGATAACCCGACTAACCCGGCGGCCGGCTGTCGGCTATTTTGAGAGATGGAGAGATAAACAATATATATTTTTAATTTCTTTATGCGACACCGCATAAATGGCACAATCACTGGAACAGTGAAATCGCATCTAAATACTCTTGTTGGGGGATTTGTTTTAAAAAAAACAAAAAAAGGTCATCGGTTTTCGTTTTGATTTGTTTTAAGTTTTTCACTCTTGTTGTGTGGAAAAGCTGTGATATCATAATATTGTTAATTGAGATACTATTTGTTTTGTGTGCCCAGTTGCCGACTGTCGACTTTAGAGTGGCTTGGTGATTCCGTTGAGCCGACAATTCTCGTCCTTCGTTTCTGAAATATAAACCCGACCACTTCCCAATTGAACCTCCCAGTAAAACCCTTCACATCAGACATCATGTATGACTACGAGGTATTGTATGATCAACCGAATGCAGGGCGACGCAGTACATTGGGCTGTAATAAAGGCAAGGTATCTTGCACGGAACAAGATGTGAGCGTACTGCAGCTACAGAGATATCTAGATGTGAACGCCACACCAGCACGTGATGAATTTAGCCGTCAAATTGGACAGAGTACAACAGAAAGCATGGCAATCGAAATAGCTATGGAGAAACAAAGGAGGAAAGAATGGGAACGGAAGCAGAAAGTACTTAGCCTGATGCGTTCAAAAAACTCTAGCACATATCTCACAAGACACTCGGAACCGCCCATGAATACGGTGCGATCAACGTTGGAGCAAAGCCGGACCAAGTCGGAGGCTACCCCTACAGGGGCTTCGCTTATGGATCAAGTTATGCAAGAAGTAAGCACGAGATAACGAGAGGCAATTATGATATTTTAATATATGAAACCGTTATTACTCGAACCAGTCTTTGGTTTGATGCGATACGACGAGAAACGAATCGATGTGGATAGGTTGAAAATTCATACTACTATACGGGTATGGACTGTTGTTGTAGCCCCGCGGCATGAAGCCAATGACTTCATGTGCGCGTCTCGACGCCCTTCTTCCTAGGATATAGGTGCGTAGAGTCGCCTTCCATGAGCTATTGCAATGCGATATATGTATGCCGACAGTCAGGATCTATGATCTAGACGTGGTCTTCTCCTGCGCCACTCATGCTAAAATATTGATTCGACCCCGCCGCCGTGTGCGAGGCCGGGGGGGGGGGGGGGGTTGGCTAACATGTCAATCTGAAATTCCTGGTACCCCTGTCCCGTTCAATTTGAGATACATGCTGCTCTGGATTCTTCGCGATAAGATAGACTACCAGGATCACTCAAAACTAAGCAGGCAATATCTGCAAAATCTATCAAAAATAATACTCAAAAAGACAAGATACAATATATAATCTAGAAAAGTAAACATAGGTATATCAATGTAAAGTCATGCCCATCTAAACATTCTTGTGGGCAAGATGGAGAGAAGAATTGCTGTTTATCCCAGTGTCGCGTTGCTACACGTATATGAAACCTCTGATCAAAATCTATTTTTATGATAGAATTGTATACGCACTCGTAAACGGACATTGCGTATGCGACTATTAAAGGAACTTATAAATTTTGTATTCCCAGGAAAATTCTTCACATGATATCACCTGACCATATTAGTTGACGCTTTGTCCTATCGGTGATCATCGCAAGAGTAAATACCGTCTCAGTTGATGCAGGCAGTATGGTCGCAACCAACAGTGCTCTGTTATTAGGATGTCGCCTTCTTATATAATAGACTGTTGCCGTACATGACTCCTTCGCGCAGACGGTGATAAAACTGTGATAGACGGGAAGAGTTGCATGAACGGTAACATAGCTATTGAGAAGGACCACCGAGTATAAAAGTACCCCCTCACATTACAATCTCAACCGCTTCGTCGAACAATATTTCCCGGCATTCGTTGCAAATCTGCACCAGGTCCTTCAGCCTAGGGATGAGTTGCTATTGGTATAAAAAGATCCGTAGAGAATGATAAGTTCGATGTGTGACATGTGGAAAGTTCGGTCTAATATAGTGGGATCATTTAAAAATATAACGAGTTGTGATCATTGTAATGCGATGTCATCTGTAAGGAAGCTTGCAGCACGCAAACAACGGCGTTTCTGATTAATACATAGTACGACAGAGAAGAGATATACATGTAGCTTGGGATAAAAGTATGAAGAGGCGAGATTCAAGATATTATGGCCACAAAAGTGTATATTTACGCGTTCCTTGTATGATGTAAACGACTGAAAGCACAAGCATGTGGAGAGCAGTACTAAACTTACACTCCATTATGAACTGTACACGAAAGGCCAATATCCCCGAGAGCTTTCACATACATACACTTCCTGTTAACGCAGTATTTGCTAAATATGCTCTGAAACATTATCCAAGATTCCACTTCATGAAAAGTCTATCCTGAGCAAAACGAATAAGGTCATACCGGAAATAGCACTTCCAATCGCTGATCGCCCCCACCCGATGGCCGTATCAAGAGCACTCCATATATCAGTATTCGGTGGCAGGTAATGGCTTCATTGATTACTAGATCCTCTATCGCAGCACACGGATAGAATACGTTGGTTCCGGAACTCCAAAGACCTAGATATCGTGATGAAAACGAAGTCGATTACTAGAACGCACCCCGTGTGTAATTGATGCTACCAGGTCCCTGGCTGGATTTCCGTCACACTCGGAACCACAACTACATATAGATGGTCGTATCAACCAACGTAAACACACAGCAAACATAATATGGAAATATTAAGGCTCAGCATGGAGTAATGCACTTATATAACACCATAACTGTAGCATAACAAACTACCGTCCAAAAACCTTAACGAACTTTGTATAGCCGGTATGTCCAGTTAAAAACATAAAGGATAAATGTATCAATATATATATATATAAACATATATATATATATATATACCTATACATATATATCTATATGTATATATATATATACATATATATATATATATATATATATGTGTGTGTGTGAGTGAGTGTGTAGTAGTGTG